>NC_056444.1:19673804-19791304 GCF_018296145.1 Oncorhynchus tshawytscha
CACAGTCGTCCAGAGCAGCTGGTGCTCTCATGCATGCTTCAGTGGTATTTTCTGCTTTAATTTTTGCTTGTAAGCAGGAATCAGGAGGATAGAATTATGGTCAGTTTTGCCAAATTCAAGGCGAGGTAGAGTAAAATTGGCCTTCGATTTGAGTAAAGGTGGTCAAGAGGTTTTTTCTTCTGGTTGCAAATGTGACATGCTGGTAGAAATTAGGTAAAATTGATTTAAGTTTGTCTGCATTAACACCCACTAGGAGTGCCACTTCAGGATGAGCATTTTCTTGTTTTCTTATGGCGTTACACACCTCGTTGAGTGTGGTATCAGTGCCAGCATCAATTTGTGGTGGTAAATAGACAGCTTGGTATCGAACCTGGATCTGTTGTAACACAGCGATGCAGTGCCTTAGACCGCTGTGCCAATCAGGGGGCCTACATATTACAGTTTTTAATGTCCCAGGATAGTCTCGAATGGAGCTCATGCAGTTTATTCTCCAGTGATGCTTGTTAGACAATAGAACGGATGGTAGAGGCAGGTTACCCGTCTTTTCTTCATGCGAATGACGGGGATTTGGGCCTGGTCTGGGAGTTACAGTATACACTTTGTGTCAGGCTCATTAAAGAGTCTGACGCAGCGCCATTGATGCAGTAGTAATATTTCTGCATATGGAATTGCAAATTCTGTAACGCTATTCTGTAAAAAGGTGAAAGCCTACCTGAGTATAATAGTTCAGGTATGTTAAAATAAATTATCTATGATTTCTGAGCCATCCACTCGAAGTGCTACTGCTACAGTGACCGTTGGAAGAAACCCAGTGAAAAGAACAGAGAAGCTAGCGCTCTGTGTCATCTTATTTATCCTGTTTAACATGTTTAAAATGTGCACTGTCAGAGTTAATTAGTTAACACAAGTTTAAAATACACTGACAACATTCTAAATTCATAATCTGTACAGCAATTTGATGTCAAAACAAATTGACTTTGAAGTTAAAGAAAGTATATTTATTAATTTACCTGATTTTGCTAACAGTTACTTTGGACAAAATCAAGACGTCAATATTCTTGTAATACTTTTTGTATTCAAAATCTTAAATTACATCTCAATTTGAGTAAATTAGGAATTTGCGATTAATCATGATTTATCACAACAAATCCTATGATAAACTCAAGTTTAAAAATAATAATAAAAGGTGAAAATGCACATGTAAAAGTGTACTGGACATGAGTCCGTAATGGTTGCTCATGGCTACAACATTTTTTTTTGACGTGACATTTTTCAATGTGTTCACACGTGGTAACGTGTTCTTTTCACGTTTTTTTTGTAAGGGATGTGTGCAGTCTGTTTAAATACATATAGTCTGAGAGTTCTGTGTTAAACTATACTGAACAAAACATTTAACGCAGGTCACAGTCAGACCCACTGATTTCTGGTAATCAATCTTTATTCATCATTTCATACTTATATTCATCCATCCCTTGCTTCTCTTTCCCCTCACCTCCACGCATCAACTTTGCATGTCGGGCCTCCTTTGTCTCACACACACACACACACACACACACACACACACACACACACACACACACACACACACACACACACACACACAAAACACACCATTTCTTTTCATACTGTAATTGATCAGTCCTAACCAGAATGGAGATTTACAAGTATGAGGGCACCATAAGCACCGCCACAGCACCATCAACAGTGTTTTATACTGTGCAGCCAGCGCGTATGTGTTTGGGAGATACAGATATTAACTACCTTATGGGATAGCTACCGACTCCCACTCGACACACGTTGATTTCATTCAGTCTATTTCTGTCCTCTGTCCTTTAGTTCCACAGGTGAACCCACAGAGATGAAAAAAACATTAGAAAATTTACGAGTGAGACTTCGGTGCCACGACAGAAAAACTCAAATGTTATAGAACTGAACAGAACAAAAAAGTAGGTGAAGAAGACATCAAGTTCTCCAAACTAGAAGACTGCATAATACATGCATCAATGACCTTGTAGAAAGATAATCTACTGTAGATATCTAAAGTTTCCGAGCACAACATGGTAAAACATCACATTTTGTTGTACTGTATATCATTCACTGAAGCCAGTTGAAGCCATTTGAAGCCATTTGCACAAATATTTGAGTTTTGAGCATGTTTTTCAGATTAGGATTCAACCCTTGCAGTGTTCATTCTCTTTTGTCTCTGTCTCAAACCATCTCTAACCATCTCTAATCATCTCTAATAATCACAAATAGCTTTTGTTTAACCCTGTTTGATTCACCTCTTAGCTGCAATGGCCTGATGAGCTCGCTGTCTACCTCTCAAAGAGACATGTTCTCTAACGAGCCCCCGATAATGAAGCTTTTCATAGGGGATTCATTACACCCTTAATTGAATGTCTAATCGCTTTTTTCCTATATGCTTGTGAAATATGCTTTCCATCCTAGTTCTTACAACACAATCTGGTGTGATTAGAAAAGAGGAGAGAGAGACAGGTTAGAGAGATGGAGGGAGAAAGAGAGAGAGAAAGGGACACAGAGAAAGAGAGAGAGAGGGGGAAGGAAGGAAGGAAGGACGGACGGACGGAAGGAAGGAAGGAAGGAAGGAAGGAAGGAAGGAAGGAAGGAAGGAAGGAAGGAAGGAGAGAGAGAGAGAGGGAGATAACAAATGCATGTAAAAGAGAGATAGAAAGATCTCTTCTCTATCTGATGGTTGGCTGTGTGTCATCTGTTTCCTTGTTAATTGCCTGGTGTGATGAGTTTAAGCAAACACATTAGCTAATAAACCTTTCTGCCTCCCGCGCACAGCATGACTGATAAAATGCAAATCAGGGAGAATCATTAAGGAGTTAACACACCCACACACACACCTCATATTGCGGTGCCTGTGTGTGACTGATGTAGTATTGTAAGTGATTGTTTCTGATCTCATTAAATCTTATTGATTTCTCTCTCAGATTTGTTTTTCTCAGAGGCCGGGGTCAGGAGTGCTGTTAATCAAGCTTACACACACATGCATGCACGCGCACACACACACACACACACACACACACACACACACACACACACACACACACACACACACACACACACACACACACACACACACACACACACACACACACACACAGTATTGTACAGCTAACCTGTACATACAACTCAGTCCCATTCAAAATCCTATTTGCCCTAACCCCTAAACCTAACCTTTACCGTTACACTAACCATAACCTTAACCCAAAACCCTAACCTTAACCCTAACCCTAGCTCCTAACCCTAACCCTAAAACTTCTAAAGCTTCTAACCCTAACCCTAACCCTTCACATAATTCTAACCCTAACCCTAACCCTTCACATAATTCTAACCCTAACACTAATTCTAACTTTAACCCTAAACCCTCTAGAAATACACAGTTGACCTTGTGAGGACTGACAAAATGTCCTCAGTTGGTCAAATTTTTGTTTGTTTACTATTCTTGTGGGAACTTCTGGTCCCCACAAGAATAGTTAAACACGTCCACACACACAGACACACACACATACACATTAGAAACATGTAGCCATTGCTCACCACCTCGCTCTAAGGCTATGGACATCGAAGCACAAAAACCAAGGGCACCTTGCTCCAAAAAAAATTAATGACATTTTGAGAAATTTGACCCTGAAGCACAATTCCAGTGTTTCTGACCTGCGTTCCTTTATTTATGTGGCTGTTTGCAGAGTTGATATTGCTTTTAGGAGTTAAGGAGGTAATGGATTTGCCTACTGGCTAGCAATTATGACAACAGCGAACAAGGCATAATTATTATCATTATTAATATTTGTTTGTACATCTTTACAGATTCAAAACGGTATATTCAGCAACATCATTCCTCAATAAAACATCAACGCATTTCCACCTCATTACTAGAAAATCTGAAAATTCGCCCGACCAATAAAATGGGACATAAGAATATCAACAAACAGTACCAGTCAAAAGTTTGGACACACCTACTCATTCAAGGGTTTTTCTTTATTTTTTTACTATTTTCTACATTGTATAGTGAAGACATCAAAATTATGAAATAGCAGCCAACAAGTGCTCAGCATATGTGGGAACTCCTTCAAGACTGTTGGAAAAGCATTCCAGGTGAAGCTGGTTGAGAGAATGCCAAGAGTGTGCAAAGCTGTAATAAGGCAAAGGGTGGCTACTTTGAAGAATCTCAAATCTCAAATATATTTTGATTTGCTTAACACTTTTTTGGTTACGACATGATTTCAAATGTGTTATTTCATAGTTTTGATGTTGTCACTATTATTATACAATGTAGAAAAAGTACAAATAAATTGAATGAGTAGGTGTCCAAATTTTTTACTGCTACAGTAAATGCAGTTGGTCATTATGATATTGGTCACAGTCAATGCTATTGTAATTAGTCTAGTTGTATTAGCATCAGTGACAAGTGTTGTGCCGTGATAAAACAATGAGGAGACAACAAAGCGAGATGACTATGGTGTTCTCACATAGCACAGCTGTCAATAGGAACCGAGAGTGTGTGTGGGGTGTGTGTGTGTCGTCATAGACAAGATGGGACAGCTGTTATGCAAATATCTTCCCACTGTATGAGAGAGAGAGAGAGAGAGAGAGATAGAGAGAGAGAGAGAGAGAGAGAGAGAGAGAGAGAGAGAGAGAGAGAGAGAGAGAATGGTTCCCTTCGGATAAAACGGCTTTAAGCAACACCAGCTTGATCAATAGATCAATATACAACCAGGGAGGTCCAACTGCACACACACACACATATTCTCTCTTTTTCTCTCTTTGTCTCTCACACACACGCATAAACACACACAGACACACACAAACACACACTCCAGGGCAGCATGTCCTCAACTAATCAATTAACCCTTGATACAGACGCCACGCGACACATTCATCAAAAGCGCATCATTAATATGAAAAATGGCCGTCTGTTCGATAAGGGAAAGGAGCTTTAGTCTTCCTGGTTTCTAATCCTAAAGACAATGGCTTAGAGGGACAGTTTTGTCTCTTCGCCACAGGCAGTTATATCATCTCCCTCCTGCTAACCCCATTCATACCCTCATTCACACACACACACAAACACTCGCCTCTCAAACCCACGCTTGTATCTCATGTTTCTCCAGCCTCCCTTAGATACACACACAATCCTCACACACACACGTATCTGCACGCTTCACACACATACAAACACACACACACACACACACACTCCAAATACACGGCTCAAACTCCAAACGCAACCCCATACTCCCCCGCCACCTCCACACACACACACACACACACACGCTCTCTCACACACATGCCAGTATCTCCTGGTGTCAGCCGTTTGGCCTAAGGGGCCAGGGATGTCAGCTTAGGTCTGTGAGTATTGTTAGTGTTCTACATATTGTTATTCTAATGAAACCCAGAGACAATACATCTGGACTGGACCAGTCTGGAATAGAACACCTGCAGAGTTCTGAGTTGTCAGTTCTGACGTCTGCCTTTACAGCAGGGGATAATCCGCCTGTTCTAATTCTGGAACTAGGATTCACCACGGTTACGCTTGTGTCCAGTCAGATAGCAGAGGGGGGGATGGAGGGGAGGGGTTGGCAGAGAGATTGACACATGGGATTTTAGTATGTAGCATCATCATTGAGACAAGCAATAGAGGCACGCTTTGGTGTGGAGATTGTACTTGATATTGATTGGCCCACAAGACCATCGGTTCTAATATGACAAGACACAGTGTAAGGACAGTGCCGTCTGTCCTATGAATGGCTATTGAAAATGGGAATCATTGTGTGTGTTTTCTCTCCTCATCCAAACAGCTGCACACAATGTGATTACGTTGATAAAGAAGTTGAGAAACAGACACAACCCATTTTTGTCCTGGAGGGGTACGTACTGTAGCTCTTGTTCAAGATCTAGGAAGGTCATTTCTGTGTTGTATCACTTTTGTTTGTATTGGCGGAAGTCTAACAGTCAATGAGGGAATCTAGTTGTATGAAACTTGAGTACTTCTCTGTTGGTCAATATTTCTACTGTACTGGAACTGAAGTGAATTATGCTCCCCACCCTTCTATTTGGCCAAGTACACATAATTCAATTGCATATCCAGCAAACACGATGCAATTACGCCGAGCCATTTAAACCAATCATGGTTCTCACTCGTATCAGTGATATCATTTAAGACATTTCAGAAGCACTTTAGGAAATGTCTTTCAGCCAATCACACGCTTTGTGTTGTCAGGACCAAATATACAAGAACAAGCCAGGAGAAGAGAGGGAGGGAGGGAGGGAGGGAGGGAGGGAGGGAGGGAGGGAGGGAGGGAGGGAGGGAGGGAGGGAGGGAGGGAGGGAGGGAGGGAGGGAGGGAGGGAGGGAGGGAGGGGGAGGGAGGGAGGGAAGAGGTGAGGTGAGGTATAGGGTAGAAGGTATTAATAAGCTATTGTGGAGGAGAGAGAGAGAGAGAGAGAGAGAGAGAGAGAGACCCATATAATTACAATTGGCTCATTCATCCCCCTCCTCTCCCCTGTAACTATTCCCCAGGTTGTTGCTGTAAATGAGAATGTGTTCTCAGTCAACTTACCTGGTAAAATAATGGTAAAATAAATAAATCAAATAAAAAGGCTGACTTAAGAGAAACATAATTGACGTGACCCTTCAGCAAAATATAACTAAAGAATAGCATAGCATCGGTCCAGTAACAGGGTATAATGGTGTGTATGTATGGGAATGTAGTGAGACATGATGACAGTGAACATGTAAGTCATTGTACATGTTCTATGACTGAAGTGGGCTTTAATCTGGATGTACAGTAGATGGCTGGATGATGACTATGAGTAGCATTAGGGTAATGATACGTAATCCTAGTACACTGAGAAACTAACACATGTGGATGTCAACAGGTACAGTATACAGGTAATACGTTCACCATCAACTGCACATGGCATCATCATCTCACTGTAAATAGAAACTGGGTAGTTTGGATCCTGGATGCTGATTGGCTGAAATCTGTGGTACGTCAGACCGTATACCATGGGTATGTCAAAAAACAACTTTTTACTGTTCTAATTATGCTGGTAACCAGTTTATAATAGCAATAAGGCACCTCAGGGGTTTGTGGTATATGGCCAATATACCACGGCTAAGAGCTGTATCCAGGCACTCCCTGTTGTGTCATGCAGCCATTAGCTGTGGTATATTGGCCATATACCACACACCCTTCCTCGGGCCTTATTAATTCATTCACACACACATAAACACTCATATGTATTGAAAATCATCTGGAATGCGCTGCGGTATTTGTAATTACGGTAGCACCATGCACATTCTCAGAGATACCTAACATACTGTACATCAACTAACTCTCAGGTGGAATCCATTGTACCCGGACGTCTCCAGTGATAACACAGCAGAGAGACAAATATCTTCACACCAAAACATGCTCTGAGCGAGTGCTTTACCCGCATTCTGTGATGCCCTCATTTAGAACACCTCTATATGTACACACAAACTCAATTAGACACACGTGTGGATGGATGCAATAACCCACACATGGTGCAAGCATAAAACACACGCACACACATGATCTTTCTCTTTAAGGCAAAAAGTAACCAACAAAGAAAAAACAACAGACCCCTCGTCTCGCTTTCAACTCAGACCTCCAACATCAAACAGCTGTTGTATTTCTACCATGCTTTACATTCAGTGTACTTACTCCTCTTTCAGACAGTTCCTTTCACTTTGTGTACCACTCAAGACATCTAACCTTGCCAAGGCCAGAGAATGAATGGACTGCGGGACGTTATACAGAGTCCTTGTCTAACGCCGCGCTGCACCTTTCAGACAGTCCGTTTGGCTACGCTACTAACGCTGAGGATGATACTATGCACCACATATAGCAGCAGCAGGATAAATAACACTGGGGCTTTTTCAGGCTCGAATCAAATCCTTTATGTGGTGTAGAGACTGTTTCTGTGTTTGGAGGCTATAGTTATATGTGGTGTAGAGTCTGTTTCTGTGTTTAGAGGCTATAGTTATAAGTGGTGTAGAGACTGTTTCTGTGTTTAGAGGCTATAGTTATATGTGGTGTAGAGTCTGTTTCTGTGTTTAGAGGCTATAGCTATATGTGGTGTAGAGACTGTTTCTGTGTTTGGAGGCTATAGTTATATGTGGTGTAGAGACTGTTTCTGTGTTTGGAGGCTATAGCTATATGTGGTGTAGAGACTGTTTCTGTGTTTGGAGGCTATAGCTATATGTGGTGTAGAGACTGTTTCTGTGTTTGGAGGCTATAGCTATATGTGGTGTAGAGACTGTTTCTGTGTTTGGAGGCTATAGTTATATGTGGTGTAGTGAACGTTTCTGTGTTTAGAGGCTATATTATATGTGGTGTAGTGAACGTTTCTGTGTTTAGAGGCTATATTATATGTGGTGTAGTGAACGTTTCTGTGTTTGGAGGCTATATTATATGTGGTGTAGAGACTGTTTCTGTGTTTGGAGGCTATAGCTATATGTGGTGTAGAGTCTGTTTCTGTGTTTAGAGGCTATAGTTATAAGTGGTGTAGAGACTGTTTCTGTGTTTAGAGGCTATAGTTATATGTGGTGTAGAGTCTGTTTCTGTGTTTAGAGGCTATAGTTATAAGTGGTGTAGAGACTGTTTCTGTGTTTGGAGGCTATAGCTATATGTGGTGTAGTGAACGTTTCTGTGTTTGGAGGCTATAGTTATATGTGGTGTAGAGACTGGTTCTGTGTTTGGAGGCTATACTTGTATGTGGTGTAGAGACTGTTTCTGTGTTTGGAGGCTATATTATATGTGGTGTAGAGACTGTTTCTGTGTTTGGAGGCTATATTATATGTGGTGTAGAGACTGGTTCTGTGTTTGGAGGCTATAGCTATATGTGGTGTAGAGACTGTTTCTGTGTTTGGAGGCTATAGCTATATGTGGTGTAGAGACTGTTTCTGTGTTTGGAGGCTATAGCTATATGTGGTGTAGAGACTGGTTCTGTGTTTGGAGGCTATAGCTATATGTGGTGTAGAGACTGTTTCTGTGTTTGGAGGCTATAGCTATATGTGGTGTAGAGACTGGTTCTGTGTTTGGAGGCTATAGCTATATGTGGTGTAGAGACTGGTTCTGTGTTTGGAGGCTATAGTTATATGTGGTGTAGAGACTGGTTCTGTGTTTGGAGGCTATAGCTATATGTGGTGTAGAGACTGGTTCTGTGTTTGGAGGCTATAGTTATATGTGGTGTAGAGACTGGTTCTGTGTTTGGAGGCTATAGTTATATGTGGTGTAGAGACTGGTTCTGTGTTTGGAGGCTATAGTTATATGTGGTGTAGAGACTGGTTCTGTGTTTGGAGGCTATAGCTATATGTGGTGTAGAGACTGTTTCTGTGTTTGGAGGCTATAGCTATATGTGGTGTAGAGACTGGTTCTGTGTTTGGAGGCTATAGCTATATGTGGTGTAGAGACTGTTTCTGTGTTTGGAGGCTATAGCTATATGTGGTGTAGAGACTGGTTCTGTGTTTGGAGGCTATAGCTATATGTGGTGTAGAGACTGGTTCTGTGTTTGGAGGCTATAGCTATATGTGGTGTAGAGACTGGTTCTGTGTTTGGAGGCTATATTATATGTGGTGTAGAGACTGGTTCTGTGTTTGGAGGCTATAGTTATATGTGGTGTAGAGACTGGTTCTGTGTTTGGAGGCTATAGTTATATGTGGTGTAGAGACTGGTTCTGTGTTTGGAGGCTATAGTTATATGTGGTGTAGAGACTGGTTCTGTGTTTGGAGGCTATAGCTATATGTGGTGTAGAGACTGGTTCTGTGTTTGGAGGCTATAGCTATATGTGGTGTAGAGACTGGTTCTGTGTTTGGAGGCTATATTATATGTGGTGTAGAGACTGTTTCTGTGTTTGGAGGCTATAGTTATATGTGGTGTAGAGACTGGTTCTGTGTTTGGAGGCTATATTATATGTGGTGTAGAGACTGTTTCTGTGTTTGGAGGCTATAGTTATATGTGGTGTAGAGACTGTTTCTGTGTTTGGAGGCTATAGCTATATGTGGTGTAGAGACTGGTTCTGTGTTTGGAGGCTATAGCTATATGTGGTGTAGAGACTGGTTCTGTGTTTGGAGGCTATATTATATGTGGTGTAGAGACTGGTTCTGTGTTTGGAGGCTATAGTTATATGTGGTGTAGAGACTGGTTCTGTGTTTGAGGCTATAGTTATATGTGGTGTAGAGACTGGTTCTGTGTTTGGAGGCTATAGTTATATGTGGTGTAGAGACTGGTTCTGTGTTTGGAGGCTATAGCTATATGTGGTGTAGAGACTGGTTCTGTGTTTGGAGGCTATAGTTATATGTGGTGTAGAGACTGGTTCTGTGTTTGGAGGCTATATTATATGTGGTGTAGAGACTGTTTCTGTGTTTGGAGGCTATAGCTATATGTGGTGTAGTGAACGTTTCTGTGTTTGGAGGCTATAGTTATATGTGGTGTAGAGACTGGTTCTGTGTTTGGAGGCTATAGTTATATGTGGTGTAGAGACTGTTTCTGTGTTTGGAGGCTATACTTGTATGTGGTGTAGAGAATGCTTTTTCAAAAAGGTAATCTGAACAGTTGTGAATCAGAATAGAGAGAGAGCAATGTAGATAGGAAGCTATAGGAGGAGGGATAGAAAGATACAAAGAGAGAGAGAGAGAGACCGTAAGAAAGAGAGACCGTGAGAAAGAGAGACAGAGACCATGAGAAAGAGAGACAGAGAGAAAGAGAGACCGTGAGAAAGAGAGACCGTGAGAAAGAGAGACAGAGAGAAAGAGAGACTGTGAGAAAGAGAGACCGTGAGAAAGAGAGACAGAGAGAAAGAGAGACAGAGAGAAAGAGAGACCGTGAGAAAGAGAGACAGAGACAGTGAGAAAGAGAGACAGTGAAAAAGAGAGACAGAGAGAAAGAGAGACCTCGAGAAAGAGAGACAATGAGAAGGACAGACAGATAGAAAGAGAGTCCGTGAGAAAGAGACACAGAGATACAGAGACAGTGAGAAAGAGAGACAGAGAGACCGTGAGAAAGAGAGATAGTGAGAAAGAGAGACAGTGAGAAAGAGAGACAGTGAGAAAGAGAGACAGAGAGAAAGAGAGAAAGAGAGACAGTGAGAAAGAGAGACAGTGAGGAAGAGAGACAGAGAGAAAGAGAGACAGTGAGAAAGAGAGACAGAGAGAGATACAGTGAGAAAGAGAGATAGTGAGAAAGGGAGACAGAGACAGTGAGAAAGAGAGACAGAGAGAAAGAGAGACAGAGAGAGAGACAGTGAGAAAGAGAGACAGTGAGAAAGAGAGACAGAGATACAGAGAGAAAGAGAGACAGTGAGAAAGAGAGACAGTGAGAAAGAGAGAAAGAGAGACAGTGAGAAAGAGAGACAGAGAGAGATACAGTGAGAAAGAGAGATAGTGAGAAAAAGAGACAGAGATACAGAGAGAAGGAGAGACAGTGAGAAAGAGAGACAGAGAGACAGTAAGAAAGAGAGATAGTGAGAGAGACAGTGAGAAAGAGAGACAGAGAGAGAGATAGTGAGAGAGACAGTGAGAAAGAGAGACAGTGAGAAAGAGAGACAGTGAGAAAGAGAGACAGTGAGAAAGAGAGACCGTGAGAAAGAGAGACAGTGAAAAAGAGAGACTGTGAGAAAGAGAGACCGTGAGAAAGAGAGACAAAGAGAGAGACAGTAAGAAAGAGAGACAAAGAGAGAGACAGTGAGAAAGAGAGACAGAGAGAGATAGTGAGAGAGAGTGAGAAAGAGAGACAGAGAAAGAGATAGTGAGAGAGACAGTGAGAAAGAGAGACAGTGAGAGAGACAGTGAGAAAGAGAGATAGTGAGAGAGACAGTGAGAAAGAGAGCTAGTGAGAGAGACAGTGAGAAAGAGAGATAGTGAGAGAGACAGAGAGAGAGACAGTGAGAAAGAGAGAGAGACAGTGAGAAAGAGAGACAGTGAGAAAGAGAGACAGTGAGAAAGAGAGACAGTGAGAAAGAGAGACAGTGGGAAAGAGAGATAGTGAGAGAGACAGAGAGAGAGACAGTGAGAAAGAGAGAGAGACAGTGAGAAAGAGAGACAGTGAGAAAGAGAGACAGTGAGAAAGAGAGACAGTGAGAAAGAGAGATAGTGAGAGAGACAGAGAGAGAGACAGTGAGAAAGAGAGAGAGACAGTGAGAAAGAGAGACAGTGAGAAAGAGAGACAGTGGGAAAGAGAGACAGTGGGAAAGAGTGAGTGAGAAAGAGAGACAGTGAGAAAGAGAGACAGTGAGAAAGAGAGACAGTGAGAAAGAGAGACAGTGAGAAAGAGAGACAGTGGGAAAGAGTGAGTGAGAAAGAGAGACAGTGAGAAAGAGAGACAGTGGGAAAGAGTGAGTGAGAAAGAGAGACAGTGAGAAAGAGAGACAGTGAGAAAGAGAGACAGTGAGAAAGAGAGACAGTGAGAAAGAGAGACAGTGGGAAAGAGTGAGTGAGAAAGAGAGACAGTGAGAAAGAGAGACAGTGAGAAAGAGAGACAGTGGGAAAGAGAGACAGTGAGAAAGAGAGACAGTGGGAAAGAGAGACAGTGAGAAAGAGAGACAGTGGAAAGAGAGACAGTGAGAAAGAGAGACAGTGAGAAAGAGAGACAGTGAGAAAGAGAGACAGTGGAAAGAGAGACAGTGAGAAAGAGAGACAGTGAGAAAGAGAGACAGTGAGAAAGAGAGACAGTGAGAAAGAGAGACAGTGAGAAAGAGAGACAGTGGGAAAGAGAGACAGTGAGAAAGAGAGACAGTGAGAAAGAGAGACAGTGAGAAAGAGAGACAGTGAGAAAGAGAGACAGTGAGAAAGAGAGACAGTGAGAAAGAGAGACAGTGGGAAAGAGTGAGTGAGAAAGAGAGACAGTGAGAAAGAGAGACAGTGAGAAAGAGAGACAGTGAGAAAGAGAGACAGTGAGAAAGAGAGACAGTGGGAAAGAGAGACAGTGAGAAAGAGAGACAGTGGGAAAGAGAGAAAGAGAAAGAGAGACAGTGAGAAAGAGAGACAGTGGGAGAGGCGTTAAGAGCCGCATAAAGTATAGTGAAATGCCTTTATTGCAAACTCCAAAAAAACTCTAAACCCATCTGTGCAATAATCAATGACAATGTATTATTAGAAAAAACATGAAATACACAATATCACCTTATCCATTATACATCCATCCACAGAATAGAACCTATAAATCACTTGCATTGACTCTTCTCTCTTCCCGTATTGCCCTACACAGATCCAAATGTTTGTTTACTATTACAGAAAAACAGTCAGGTGTTCGATAGCGGTGTCCATCTACATTTATACAATGACAGTATCAGATGGATAACAAGAGTGGCGACGGCCCGTCAATACTGCTATGAGAGAAATCCAATCATCTGCACTGGTAAAAGCTGTCCCGGCTATAGGGACAAAACTCACAGAAAGAGACACACACTGCATACAGGGAGGATACAGGGAGTCTATCGACAGATGTTGGCTGCTTTCAATCCAACCATGTCTGCTCTGCATTATCACTGATGAACCCATCAAAGAGGAAAGAAAGGAGAGAGGTGGAGAGACATCCCAGCTTCAAGTGATTTCAAAGCACACGGGCTATACTCCCAAGTCCCTGAGAACTAGGGCTATCGCTGAACGCAAGCCATTTCCATCTACAGGGCCCACAGATCGATTTACAAGCAAAGATTTCTTTACTTCCAATAGGTTAGGAATAAATATTCTCAACCTGTCCACACACACACTCACAAACATACACATGCATTCACCCACGCATTCACCCAAGCACACACATATACCCAGCCCAGGGCTTTTAGTGTGTGCTAAGGGTCATGTTAGGGTCAGTAGTAAATTGGTAGAGGGCAGGAGGCCTCACAGCTAAGGTTATGGAGGAAAATTCATTAGGCTTCTACAGCACGGTGATGTCAACAGATTACTGATGCCTTGATGCTCAGACACTAGAAAGGTAACAAAATATTGCACACAATTACAGTGGGACAGATAATGCATTTACACATGATTCGACACGACAATAGTCTATAGTTCTATTTTCAGATTGAGAAGCACAAATAGTGGAAAAGATAAGAACACATTTGAATCAACACACCGTGTACCAATTTCAAATGATTACCGCTCACTAGTTGCTTTGTTTCAACTTCCAAGACCATAAATCCACTCTCTCTGATCAGGCGGTCCCCGAACATGGCTGAGATGCTGTGAGATGGGGGAGAACAGTTGTGATCTGAGAGCCCAGGGCAGGGCAGCCACATGTCACACCACGCCAAGTCTGTTCTGTCTGTCTGTCAAACATACACCACGCTGGTGTCTTTAACAACCAATTAGACTCATTACCACATGATTAGAGACAAGGGAGCCTGGGGGAGACGTATGCTGCTTGTTGAAGAAGAGATCAGGAAAGAGGGCTTTACCACTTGGCAATTCATCAGTGAGTGAGACAAGAGAGGATGGGTGAGGAGAGAGACTAAGGGAGTCATGGTAGAGAGGGTGAGAGAAGAAGGACTGGGTGAGGAGAGAGACTAAGGGAGTCATGGTAGAGAGGGTGAGAGAAGAAGGACTGGGTGAGGAGAGAGACTAAGGGAGTCATGGTAGAGAGGGTGAGAGAAGAAGGACTGGGTGAGGAGAGAGACTAAGGGAGTCATGGTAGAGAGGGTGAGAGAAGAAGGACTGGGTGAGGAGAGAGACTAAGGGAGTCATGGTAGAGAGGGTGAGAGAAGAAGGACTGGGTGAGGAGAGAGACTAAGGGAGTCATGGTAGAGAGGGTGAGAGAAGAAGGACTGGGTGAGGAGAGAGACTAAGGGAGGGAGTCATCATGGTCAGAGAGGGTGAGAGAAGAAGGACTGGGTGAGGAGAGAGACTAAGGGAGTCATGGTAGAGAGGGTGAGAGAAGATGGACTGGGTGAAAATGACAAAACATGTTGAGTCATGTCCCATGGTGTTTTTCACTCCTTTTCTCGACATGCACACCTTTATTTTAGTCCCACTTCTCTCTTTCTTTCCCTCATACATCTCTCTCTTCCCCCGACATCCTCTCACAACAACAAAACACACTTTTGTTTGTCTCATATCGACTTGTTTGTGACAAAGATATTATCACTTTGATGAAGATAATTGTTTCCGGCCTAGAGGAATGTGTTATGGTCATAACATATATCTGCATATTAGATGGCCTGGCTTAGGGATTATAGACTAATGATAATTCTACATATGGTCGACTGGATAAAGCAGCTTTAGCAGAGAGATCGTGAACCCAATCTGAATGAGATTATCCCCAGCAGAAATTGTAACAATTTTGGATGCTCTACAGACCATAAGTAATATTTCAACTAACTCTCTACTAGCCCTAACCCTAACCTTAACCCTAAACCCTAACCCTAACCCTAACCCTAACCCTAACCTTAACCCTATCCTAACCCTAACCCTAACCCTAACCTAACCCTAACCCTAACCCTAACCTTAACCCTATCCTAACCCTAACCCTAACCCTAACCCTAACCCTAACCCTAACCCTAACCCTAACCTTAACCCTATCCTAACCCTAACCCTAACCCTAACCTTAACCCTATCCTAACCCTAACCCTAACCTTAACCCTATCCTAACCCTAACCTTAACCCTATCCTAACCCTAACCTTAACTCTATCCTAACCCTAACCCTAACCCTAACCTTAACCCTATCCTAACCCTAACCATAACCCTATCCTAACCCAAACCTTAACCCTATCCTAACCCTAACCCTAACCTTAACCCTATCCTAACCCTCACCATAACCCTATCCTAACCCTAACATTAACCCTATCCTAACCCTAACCCTAACCATAACCCTATCCTAACCCTAACCTTAACCCTATCCTAACCCTAAATTTAACCTTTACTCTAACCCTAGCCCTAACCCTAACCTTAACCCTACCCTAACCCTAAATTTAACCTTTACCCTAGCCCTAGCCCTAACCCTTATCCTAACCCTAAATTGAACCTTTACCCTAGCCCTAGCCCTAACCCTAACCCTATCCTAACCCTAAACGTAACCTTTACCCTAACCCTAACCCTAACCTTAACCCTATCCTAACCCTAAATTTAACCTTTACACTAGCCCTAACCATAACCCTAACCTTAACCCTAACCATAAACTTAACCCTAACCCTAACCCTAACCCTTAACCTTTATCCTAGCCCTAACCATAACCCTAACCCTAACCCTATCCTAACCCTAAACTTAACCTTTGCCCTAACCCTAACCCTAACCCTAAACCTTAATCTAACCCTAACCGTAACCTTAGCAAGCAGTTGCTTATCAACAGATATTTTGTTGATAGTATGATGATCTGTAAAGCCTCTTCAATCTCTACAGGATCGGAGGGTCCCCTGCGGGACGGTTGAGCTAACATAGGTTAATGCGATTAGCATGTGGTTGTAAGTAACAAGACCATTTCCCAGGACATAGACATATCTGATATTGGCAGAAAATTAAAATTCTTGTTAATCTAACTGCACTGTCCAATTTACAGTAGCTATTACAGTGAATGAATACCATGCTATTGTTTGAGGAGAATGCACAGTTATGTATTAATAAACCAATTAGGCACATTTGGGCAGTCTTGACACAACATTTTGAACAGAAATGCAATGGTTCATTTGATCAGTTTAAAACTTTGCACATACAATGCTGCCATCTCGTGGCCAAAATCTTTGTATTATCCTTTACCAGATCTAATGTGTTATATTCTCCTACATTCCTTTCACATTTCCACAAACTTCCAAGTGTTTCCTTTCAAATGGTATCAAGAATATGCATCTCCTTGCCTCAGGTCCTGAGCTACAGGCAGTTAGATTTGTCATTTTAGGTGAAAATGAAAAAAAGGGGGCGGATACTTAAGGTGGACTATACAGTATAAATTAACACTACATGTAAATACTGGATGGAAATGCCCAGACCAAGGCCAATGGTGGCTGGCTGCAACACACTGAAACGTCATAACATCATGTATTACTGCAATGGTGTATGAGTGTGTATGTGTGTACAAGCTAGTGAGTGTGTATGTATTTGTGTGCGTCGGGGGGGGTTCTGGAAACATGCATGTGCATACTTACACACACACACACACAAAGACAGCTTACACAGATAATGTCATATATTTCTTTCACAAATTTTGGGGGTGACAGCTCAACCAAATCCCAGTTTAGCCTGTGTATGACAATATGAAGCATGGGTTCACACACAGTGAGAGGCGCAGGAGAAGTGGAGAACGGGTGAATTCACCCAGCACTAATCCGACAGTTATTAAGTTGGCTTCCATGAAAATGAACACACCGCAGAGTAAAGTGAATACACTGTCCAATCACTTACGCTCGCGCAAGCATCATGTATGAAGATTGTACCGTTAATGACAAAGGAAGGAATTCCAATCTATGTGTAGTATATTGTGACATCAGGGGGAATAATAGTGGAATTACAGAAAGAACAGCTCTTAGGAGGGATGGAGGGAGAGAGAGAGGCAGAGAGAGAGAGAGAGAGAGAGAGAGAGAGAGAGAGAGAGAGAGAGAGAGAGAGAGAGAGAGAGAGGCAGAGAGAGAGAGGCAGAGAGAGAGAGAGAGAGTGAGAGGCAGAGAGAGAGAGAGGCAGAGAGAGAGAGAGTGAGAGAGAGAGAGAGGCAGAGAGAGAGAGAGGCAGAGAGAGAGAGGCAGAGAGAGAGAGAGGCAGAGAGAGAGCGAGAGAGAGGCAGAGAGAGAGAGAGAGAGTGAGGCAGAGAGAGAGAGGCAGAGAGAGAGAGAGAGAGAGAGAGGGAGAGAGAAATGTTCAGTGTTTGACATTTCACCTTGCTTTGGAGACTAGGGGTTTCACCCTCCGGTCCCCAGGGTTTACTGTTTCTGTCTACTGGCATTGGCTCCACATACAGCTCAGAAAATTATTGATCATCCAGACACACCTCTTTCTGTGTGTGTCTGTGTATGTGTGCACATGTGGATGTCAGCCTAACATCGGCCTTAGCATTGCAGAACATGTCCACCCTGGTCAGTCCAGTGATCTCTCTCAGACCCTGGGAGTGACTAACTGGACTAGCTCTAACTGACTTCCTACTGAACTTAATGAGCCTTTAAAGACCCAAGAGAGGGAGGGAGATGGAGAGAGAGAGAGAGGGATGGAGGGAGGGAGAGGAAGAAAGAGAGAGAGAGAGAGAGAGAGAGAGAGAGAGAGAGAGAGGAGAGGAGAGAGAGGGGGTGGTGGGAGAGAGAGAGAGGAGGGGTGGAGCGAGGGAGAGGGGAGGGGAGGGGAGGGGGATGGAGAGGGGGTGGAGGGAGGGAGAGAAAGAAAGAAAGAAAGAAAGAGAGAGAAGGAGGGGTGGAGGGAGAGAGAGAGGGGGAGGGGGTGGAGGGAGAGAGAGAGAGAGAGACAGAGAGAGAGAGAGAGAGAGAGAGAGAGAGAGAGAGAGAGAGGGAGAGTTTTGGAGAGTGGGAGGTATGGAGGGAGAGAGAGAGAGAGAGGAGAGAGATGGAGAGTGGGAGGGAGGGTGAGAGAGAGAGAGAGAGAGAGGAGAGAGATGGAGAGTGGGAGGGAGGGAGGGAGGGAGGGAGGGAGGGAGGGAGGGAGGGAGGGAGGGAGGGAGGGAGGGAGGGAGGGAGGGAGGGAGGGAGGGAGGGAGGGAGGGAGGGAGGGAGGGGGGGAGAGAGAGAGAGAGAGAGAGAAAGCGAGAGAGAGCGAGAGAGAGGAGAGAGATGGAGAGTGGCAGGGAGGGAGGGAGAGAGAGAGAGAGGGGGGTGAATGGAGAGAGGGGGATGGGGGAAGAGAGAGAGAGAGAGAGGAGAGAGATGGAGAGTGGGAGGGAGGGAGGGAGGGAGAGAGAGGGGGTGGAGGGGGAGAGGGGGAGGAGAGAGATGGAGGGAGGGAGGGGAGGGAGGGAGGGAGGGAGGGAGGGAGGGAGGGAGGGAGGGAGGGAGGGAGGGAGGGAGGGAGGGAGGGAGGGAGGGAGGGAGGGAGGGAGGGAGGGTGGAAGAGGAGACGTGGAAGAGGAGAGGTGGAAGAGGTGGAAGAGGAGAGGCAGAAGAGGGAAGAGGTGGAAGAGGAGAGGTGGAAGAGGGAAGAGATGGAAGAGGAGAGGTGGAAGAGGAGAGGTGGAAGAGGGAAGAGGTGATACTGAGGGTTCGAAAAGCAGCAGGATAAGTAGTGGATACTCAGTCAGACATGTCAACACACATCCCCACAGACACACAGACATACACACATACAAACACACATAGAAACACACACACACACATACAAACACACATACAAACACGCATACACACAAACACACAGACACACATACACACAAACACACATACAAACACACATACAAACACACATACAAACAAACACACACACACACACACACACATATACAAACACACACACAAACACACATGAAATTTGATGAGAGACACCCTCTCACATTCTAGCCAGTGTTTCATTTGTATTGAGGGTTAAATAAAACCATGCATGTATGGTAGATAATTCTTTAGAAAATGTCGATTTGAGGACCCCATATCTTCTGCATTCATTGTTGGGCTCAGGAGGCTGGGATGAGGAGATGGAGAGAATGAGACAGGCTTGTGTTGACCTCTGAACTGTGTGTTAGACACGCATGGCCTCACTGTTTACACTCACATGAAGTGATCAGGCAGCAAAACCCTCGAAGGCACCAGATATATAATCAAATGAAAACACAAACATGCATGGAGACACACACACACACCTACACATACATACACGCAATAGTCGTCACAATTATATTCACAAAAGTAGTGAATTCTGCCTGAGAGACGAAGATAATTGAAATTGCAAGATTGTAAATTGACACAGCCAATGCTAGAACGTACATGTTTATTCTATGTGCAATATGCAGATGAGAGAGAAAAACCTAATAATATGCCACATTTAGACAAAGAAATTAAGCAGTTTGTGTGTGTGCGTACGTGTGTTTGCGTGTGTGTGTGTGTGTGTGTGTGTGTGTGTGTGTGTGTGTGTGTGTGTGTGTGTGTGTGTGTGTGTGTGTGTGTGTGTGTGTGTGCGCGCGTGTGTGTGTGTGTGTGTGTGTGTGTGTGTGTGTGTGTGTGTGTGTGTGTGTGTGTGTGTGTGTGTGTGTGTGTGTGTGTGTGAGTTTCAAAGCGGAGGTATCAAGCTCTTGAATCCCCTTCCCTCAAGAGGCCTGGTAGAATGACGGGGTTTGATTTGATTAATTTCATTTGTAGTTATGTTACTCCTGAATAAAACATTCATACTTAGAAACTAAGGGAATATGCAAGGGAATAGGGGAGGAGAGGATGAATAGAGAAGAGATAGACAGCGGCATCTTGTCTCTAATTAAAACGCTATACATACATGAATATCTGCAGAACTATAAATAGCACAAGTTTAACACAGCTTCTTCACTCATTAAATAATAATAATACTTGATTGATTTTATGCAGCACTTTTCAAGATACTAAAAGCACTTTAAATTGTATGGGGGGAAATCACCTAATCCACCACCAAAGTTTTGCAGTATTGTAAAGGCATGATATCCCTCTGGTGGTGTGGGGGCTGTGCTTTGGCAAAGTGGGTGAGGTTAAATCCAGCCTGTTTGACCCTGTCCGGGGGTATCGTCTCCCGACCATTCCTGTCTCAGCCTCCAGTATTTGTGCTGGAGTTTATGTGTCGGGGGGCTAGGGTCAGTGTTATATCTGGAGTATTTCTCCTGTCTCATCCCGTGTCCTGTGTGAATTTAAGTATGTTCCCTCTAATTCTCTTTTCTCTCTTTCTCTCTCTTTCTCTCCCTCTCTCTTTCTCTCTCTCTCTTCTCTCGGAGGACCTGAGCCCTATGACCATGCCTCAGGACTACCTGGCCTGACGACTCCTTGCTGTCCCCAGTCCACCTGGTCATGCTGCTGCTCCAGTTGCAACTGTTCTGCCTGGGGCTATGGAACCCTGACCTGTTCACTGGACTTGCTACCTTGTCCCGGACCTGCTGTTTTGGACTCTCTCTCTACCGCACCTGCTGTCTCTAACTCTGAATGATCGGCTATGAAAAACCAACTGACATTTACTCCTGCCCCCTCTACAACCACTGTGATTATTATTATCTGACCCTGCTGGTCATCTATGAATGTTTGAACATCTTGGCCATGTTCTGTTATAATCTCAACCCGGCCCAGCCAGGAGAGGACTGGCCACCCCTCAGAGCCCGGTTCCTCTCTAGGTTTTTTCCTAGGTTCTGGCTTTCTAGGGAGTTTTTCCTAGCCACCGTGCTTCTACAACTGCATTGCTTGCTGTTTGGGGTTTTAGGCTGGGTTTCTGTACAGCACTTTGTGATATCGGCTGATGTAAAAAGGGCTTTATAAATACATTTGATTGATTGATTGCTTGATATCAGAGGGAGCACGCCCTTTATCCACATCGACGGGACCACAGTGAAGAAGGTGGAAAGCTTAAAGTTCCTGGTGGAAAAAAATAGTCCACCCACACATTGACAATTTTGTGAAGAAGGTGCAACAGCACCTCTTCAACCTCAAGAGACTGAAAAAAATTGGCTTAGCCCCTAAAACCCTCACAAACTTTTACAGATGCACAATTGAGCGCATCCTGTCGGGCTGTATCACCGTCTGGTGTGGCAACTGCACCACCCACAATTGTAGGGCTTTCCACAGGTTGGTGCGGTCTGCCCAACGCCTCACCGAGGGCAAACTACCTGCCCTCCAGGACATCTAGAGCACCCGATGTCTCGGGAAGATCATCAAGGACAACAACCACACCAGCCAAGGCCTGTTCACCCCGCTATCATCCAGAAGGTGAGGTCAGTACAGGTGTCTCAAAGCTGGGACCGAGAGACTGAAAAACAACTTCTATCTCAATGCTATCAGACTATTAAATAGCATCACTAGCCGGCTTCCAGCCAGTTTACACAACCCTGCACCTTAGAGGCTGCTGCCCTATAGACATAGACTTGGAATCACTGGCCACTTTAATAATGGAGCACTAGTCACTTTAATAATATTTAAATAATGTTTACATACTGCTTTACTCATCTCATATGTATATACTATATTCTATTCTACTGTATTTTAGTCAACGCCACACCGACATTGCTCAATCTAATATTTATATATTTCTTAATTCCATTCTTTTACTTTTAGATTTGTGTGTGTTGTTGTGAATTGTTAGATATTACTGCACTGTTGGAGCTAGGAACACAAGCATTTCACTACACCCGCAATAACATCTGCTAAACATGTGTATGTGACCAATACAATTTGATTTGATTTGTTTCATCCTTCTCAAACAGATACAGACACCAAAACACATACACACTCACGCACACACACATATCTTTGTTTTACTATCCTTGTGGGGTCAAAACAATTGATTTCCATTCAAAATCCTATTTTCCCTAACCTTATTATAACTCCTAACTGTAACCCCACAGTAAGGCTAATGCTAACCCTAACCTTATTATAACTCCTAACTGTAACCCCACAGTAAGGCTAATGCTAACCCTAACCTTATTATAACTCCTAACTGTAACCCCACAGTAAGGCTAATGCTAACCCTCACCTTATTATAACTCCTAACTGTAACCCCACAGTAAGGCTAATGCTAACCCTCACCTTATTATAACTCTTAACTGTAACCCCACAGTAAGGCTAATGCTAACCCTCACCTTATTATAACTCCTAACTGTAACCCCACAGTAAGGCTAATGCTAACCCTCACCTTATTATAACTCCTAACTGTAATCCCACAGTAAGGCTAATGCTAACCCTCACCTTATTATAACTCCTAACTGTAACCCCACAGTAAGGCTAATGCTAACCCTAACCTTATTATAACTCCTAACTGTAACCCCACAGTAAGGCTAATGCTAACCCTAACCTTATTATAACTCCTAACTGTAACCCCACAGTAAGGCTAATGCTAACCCTAACCTTATTATAACTCCTAACTGTAACCCCACAGTAAGGCTAATGCTAACCCTCACCTTATTATAACTCCTAACTGTAACCCCACAGTAAGGCTAATGCTAACCCTCACCTTATTATAACTCCTAACTGTAACCCCACAGTAAGGCTAATGCTAACCCTAACCTTATTATAACTCCTAACTGTAACCCCACAGTAAGGCTAATGCTAACCCTCACCTTATTATAACTCCTAACTGTAACCCCACAGTAAGGCTAATGCTAACCCTCACCTTATTATAACTCCTAACTGTAACCC
Source organism: Oncorhynchus tshawytscha (assembly GCF_018296145.1). NCBI lineage: Eukaryota > Metazoa > Chordata > Actinopteri > Salmoniformes > Salmonidae > Oncorhynchus > Oncorhynchus tshawytscha. The sequence goes on from NC_056444.1 coordinate 19,697,064, forward strand.
CACAGTAAGGCTAATGCTAACCCTCACCTTATTATAACTCCTAACTGTAATCCCACAGTAAGGCTAATGCTAACCCTCACCTTATTATAACTCCTAACTGTAACCCCACAGTAAGGCTAATGCTAACCCTCACCTTATTATAACTCCTAACTGTAACCCCACAGTAAGGCTAATGCTAACCCTCACCTTATTATAACTCCTAACTGTAATCCCACAGTAAGGCTAATGCTTACCCTCACCTTATTATAACTCCTAACTGTAACCCCACAGTAAGGCTAATGCTAACCCTAACCTTATTATAACTCCTAACTGTAACCCCACAGTAAGGCTAATGCTAACCCTAACCTTATTATAACTCCTAACTGTAACCCCACAGTAAGGCTAATGCTAACCCTAACCTTATTATAACTCCTAACTGTAACCCCACAGTAAGGCTAATGCTAACCCTCACCTTATTATAACTCCTAACTGTAACCCCACAGTAAGGCTAATGCTAACCCTCACCTTATTATAACTCCTAACTGTAACCCCACAGTAAGGCTAATGCTAACCCTAACCTTATTATAACTCCTAACTGTAACCCCACAGTAAGGCTAATGCTAACCCTCACCTTATTATAACTCCTAACTGTAACCCCACAGTAAGGCTAATGCTAACCCTCACCTTATTATAACTCCTAACTGTAACCCCACAGTAAGGCTAATGCTAACCCTAATTGTAAACCACAAAACTAACCCCTAAGCATAAAATCATGTTTTTCCTTGTGGGGAAATGTCCCCACTTGGCCGAAAATGTTTGGTTTTACTTTCCTTGTGAAGACTTCTGGTCCCCACAAGGATAGCAAAACCAAAAACACACGCGATTTGTGGGCACACACAGAGGTGATTTGTGGGCACACACACACATAAACACACACACAAAACACAATCTGGGGCTAAAGTGCTTCCCCAATACACAGCATTCAGAGATTCCTAATGTCGGAGTGAACCTGAGTGGAGAGGAGGGCAGAGGAACAGAGGAACAGAGGAACAGGGGACAGAGGGGAGTTACTGTCCTCTGGTACTGCAGTAATGTAGGAGATGGGTGAGGAGAGAAGCGCAGACAGAAGGGAGGCATACTTGTATGTTTTCGTTGTTGTTGTTGCTGTTTATTTGCTTTCTTTAAACACAACAAAAAATCTTTGTCTCTCTTTCCTTCTCTCTCTTGCACATGTTCTGTACTTTCTGCCTGGGGGTGTAACTCAGAGGAGACAGAGATCACACTGTTCGGCTCACCTCTAAAGTACCGGCTTCAGGCACTCACATACTCTGTGTCGGTGTACCGGTACAGGTGTGTGTAACCTGCGTGCATGTGAACTACACACCCAACGATAGATACAGAAAGCTACTCACACTGATATACTGTACACCCTTCCTCCCTCAAACTCAAATCAAATCAAATCAAAGGAACTACAGTATACACTACTGCAGTACTACACGCATGTTCGGAGAGGAGGAGTGAGAGAAAGAGGAGTGAGAGAAAGACTAGTGAGGATGGGTGAGTAAAGATGATGTCTGGAGTCACAGGAAAAGTCAAGGACCTCTGAAATGATTGTATCGGATAACTGGAAAATTAAGGAAGAAAGGGAGAGAGACAGAGGATGAGGGGGAGAGAGAGTGGGGAAAGAGAGAAAGAGAAGGAGAGTGAGGGACAGAGAGAGAGAGAGAGAGAGAGAGAGAGAGAAAGAGAGAGAGAGAGTGTGTGGGGGGGGTCATTTTGAAAATTGAATCAATCAGTAGATTAATAATTTAACTCATGGCATGTGATGGTGTAATGAACAATGTACATAACACTTACCCGGAAAAAAGTACATATTACCAGCATCACTGCATGACCTAGGTTATATGACACAAAACATGTCTCTGACAGAGGGTGGAAGACATAGCACTCTTCCAATGCATACGGGATTTAATCAGTCAAAAATTAAAAACGTCCTTCAACAATTCTTTTACTTTTACTGTTAAAAAGTGACATCCCAAGTATAAATACAGTAAATACAACTGCAAACTTAAAGGAGTTGGTCTGATGGGAATCCTTGATGTCATTAGCCTCCCCCTTGCCTGAGGAATAATAGAGACACAATGCAGGACAAAAGGTATCTTGGATCCAGAATAAACTCTGCAATTCATTTTTTAGTCAAGAACTAAACTCAAACTGGGTTTAGGAAACTACCCCTAAATTATGGTTTCCATACTGCTTAGAGTGGAGCAATGTACGGGCTGTAAATTCGTAATATGGTAGTATGGATATTGTTACCGGTACTCCTTGTAAATAGCCTCCTTATTGTTATTTTATTACGTTACTATTTTCTAGTTTTATTTGCTAATTGTCTTACTTTTTAAAACTCTGCAGTGTTGGGTAAGGGCTCGTTAGTAAGCATTTCACAGTAAAGTCTACACCTGTTGTATTCGGCGCATGTGAGAAATACCATTTGATTTGATTTGATTTGGATATAGGAATGTGTTCATCAGACATCTCTGAAAAACAGACACAAGATGTACTGTAGATGGAAACCAACAGCCAAACCAACAAATAAACAAACAAACAAACAAACATAACAACCCTGCCAATCTTTGCCCCAAGGGCCATGAAACAAACTGGTATTGTGATTCATTTGAAGGTAGCAAACACACCTGATGCCACTGTGAGAGAGGTAATTCAAGAGAGAGCGAGAAAGCACATGAGACTCTACCGGATTTCCAAAATAACACTCACCCTAGCTTTTTTTTACAATAGGGAAATGGACAGACTAGATTGCATTCCGTAGTATAAGAAGATACAATGAGAGACTAGAGAATTTGTGAAACAAAACAAGTATAATTGCTGTCATTGTATGTCACATCATTTTATCAGTTGTAGGTTGTGGGTGCTGGGTGGTGTCTAGTGGCATTTTATATTTGGATCGTCACTAGAGTAAGTGAGCTGCTCTCTCAATTTCTCCTATCTACTATCTCCCTTTCCTCCCCCTTGCTCTCTCTCCCTCTCTCTCCATTTCTCCTTCTCTCTCTCTCTCTCTCTCTCTGTGTGTCTCCCTGCCTCCCTCTCTCTCTCTCTATTGTGTTTCCTGCGTCTCTGTGTTTTTGTGGTCTACCTATGCCTCCTATTGGTACTACATGATTCCTTCTGCCCAACACAACCTCACTACCTCACACTGCAGAGAGAGAGATAAGGAGAGTGATGGAGAAAGGGAGAGGTGGACAGGAGGAGAGAGAGATGAGATTAGGGGAGAAGGGTGGTGTGATGGAGAGGGTGACAAGGAGAGAGAGAGGGAGGGATACAGAATTGGGAAAAGAGAGAGAAGGAAAATGGGGGGGTAAGTGAGTGAGCGAGCGAGCTGGAGATGGAGAGAGACAGGGAGAAAGAAAGGAAGGGAGAGAGGGAGAGATGGGGAGGAGGGAATCTTATGAATGTTGACACTGTCCCTCTACATAAATCTGCACATTAACTGCTTGAAATGAGACTCCCCTTTTCCTCCTTTCATCCCTCTCTCCTTCCTCTCCTCCTCTCTACCATCTTGCGTCTGATTCCGTGATGTCATTTAGAATTTCTGTCCACATCAGGGGAGACGCAGGGTTCCGAGTCATCAGTGTCATGCCACAATGCCTGATGGGTAGGAATATAAAGCAGGGGTGAAACCGGGCGGGGAGGAGGCAACGCTCCAGACTGAAATCACACCAAAATTGCCATCCTCCATTTACATTTCACATTTTAGTAATTTAGTCAAACATCTTTTTTCCATATAGCGACTTACAATGAGGACATTCAGAAGGTGAATCAATCACGTATCTAACACGAACATCACTAGTAAAATCCTTCCAAATGAAGTGTTACTAGCAATCACACTGCTTGAATATGAAGGAGGAGTATCAGTCTGTGAAATCTGTACAGCAAGTCTCTATGGTCAACTGAGCTATTCCAGCTGATACAATTTGTATATTTATAAATCATGTGTAGTGCCCTTGGTTATTTTTTTAAAAGGCTGACGATATTCAGATATAATAAAGGAAGTACACACACATTCTGTACACACACATTCTGTACACACACATTCTGTAAACACACATTCTGTACACACATTCTGTACACACACATTCTGTAAACACACATTATGTACACACACATTCTGCTAATTCATTTGGCAACAATTTCTGCTACAGTAATTTGGCAACAGAGTTATTCTGTTAGTTTAGTAAACCAATAATCAACTAAAACAAAATGGAAAGAGAAGCATAACGTGAAAGTTGATCGTTTGGAATTATAGTTGTCCTCTGTCCATTTGGGAAAATAAATGTTTGTTATTAGAGCATCTGAGGAATATTGCTCAATTTAATTTGATCTTAATCTGTTTTTTTATCCATTGAAAGGCTCTCAGAAAAATATCTTAACATTTTATGATGCAAAATAAATGCATTAATGTAATGTATTAATGTACATTGAAGATACAAATGCATTTAGACACACATTACATTCTGGAATAGATTGAAGAACAAAATAATACAATTATATTTTGCATGTACTTATGTTGATCATAAGAAAATATAAAAATCATATTACTATACTTACACAATGGCTATTTCTGGAAAGCTTGGTTTATGTAAACAGAAAGGAATACATGTAACAAACAAATTCCAATATTGAATTTGTCTCCATAGTGAAATAAAACAAATAGCAAACTACTAAATCTAATAGCATGTAAATGTATTTAAGTTTTCAGAGTGATTAGCCGACATACGGAAATGAAGCACATAATGAATCTAGATGATGACAATACCTCAATTAATGAAAAATTGACAATATATTGAAGTGTCATACAGACTGGGGTTGCTTCCTTGTGGGGATACAATGCATTGCATCCCTATATGGGCGAAATATGGCATCATAAATTGGAAGCTATTCCCCTACAATTTTTATAGTATTACTGTTTAGGATAGACGGCCAGCCACATTTGGGCTACCACACAATTCCCCCCCCTTTTTTCTTTCTGTTGATGGCTGTCCCCTCCGTTTAGGTTACTGAATGTTTTATCCAAGTGAGATCTTCACAAACACAATGAATATGTGTGAAATCTAGATCATAGACTGCATTTCTTGCATGTACCATCTTTTTTGGGGGGGGGGGTTCTAGGTGAGGAACGACCAATGGGTGGGTCTTCCTGTGGGTCCTGCGTTTATTTCACACCTATGGGCTTAGCAACACTAAAGATAACAATTACATCATTAGTAATAGTTCATTTTTTTTAAACAACGTCAACGCTAGCTATTCTCTCTTGGAATGTGAAAGGGCTTATTAGTCCTATTGAACATTCCAGCTGTCTTGATATAGTAGCAGGAATGTTGATATAGAAATGTTCCAAGAAACACACCTGCTCCAAAAGGACACATAGAATAGAAAACCATTTGTACAATCTGGCTGTTTTTTAATCAGCCCCAAACAAACTATATGTGTAATCATAATGATACATAAGAAACTCATGTATCTTGGGTGAAGGCGAAGACCAAGAAGGCAGAATCAATTTCCTTAAATATATTCATAGCGCCTCTTCATCCTCAGGAGGCTGAAGAAATGTGACTTGTCACCTAAAACCCTCACAAACTTATCGTATCACCGTCTGGTACGGCAACTGCTCTACTAACAACCGCAAGGCTATCCATAGGGTGGTGCGGTCTGAACAACACATCACCAGGGGCAAACTACCTGCCCTCTAGGACACCTACAGCACCCGATGTCACAGGAAGGCCAAAAAGATCATCAAGGACATCAAACAACTGAGCCACTGCCTGTTCACCCCGCTATCATCCAAAAGGCAAGGTCAGTACAGGTGCATGAAAGCTGGGACAGAGAGACTGAAAAACAGCTTCTATCTCAAGGCCATCAGACTGTTAAACAGAAATCACTAACTCAGAGAGGCTGCTGCCTACATACAGACTTGAAATCATTGGCCACTTTAGTAAATGGATCACTAGTCACTTTAATAATGTCACTTTAATAATGTTTACATATCTTGCATTACTCATCTCATATGTATACACTGTAGTTTATACCATCTATTGCATCTTGCCTATGCCGTTCTGCCATTGCTCATCCCTATATTTATATGTATATATTCTTATTCCATTCCTTTACTTAGATTTATGTATATTAGGTAGTTGTTGTGGAATTGTTAGATTACATGTTAGATATTGCTGCACTGTCAGAACGCAATAACATCTGCTAACCATGTGTATGTAACCAATACAATTTGATTTGATTTGATTTAATGGAAAGAAAATGGCCTTTATTAATGTGTACGCTCCAAATTCATATGATCCTAGTGTTTTTATTGTAGTTAGAATTACCTGAATTCCATCTGGTTATTGAGACTGATATGAAAGCCATTTTGGACATGCGAGACAAAGCTAATAAAAACAACTACACTTTCTATTGGAACAGATACACTTTCTAGTCAAACAGGCATAAAATATTATTATGATTTCATACTATTATCTAATCCTCTATTTTTTCATCAAGAAAATCGAAGTTAGACACACATTATGAGCTTGTCTGACCACCACACTTACTACTGTCAACTTCAAATCTTAGAATCTACTAAAAGAGCCAGAAGATGGCATTTCATTGTTTAATTATTACAAAATCCTTCGTTCTGTGAACAATTTGAAATTGAACTAAATTAACTAAATGAATAATGATCAATACAAATTCAGTCGATGAGCCCTGGATCCTATGGGATGCCACCAAAGGTTGTATTAAAAACAATGTAACTGCATTTGCATTTGGGTTAAATAAATCACAATAAAAGAAGATGTCAGAGTTGGAAATGTGTTCTCAACAGACACACTTTTCAGACAAAGGTAGCTATTCCTCTTTACAAAGTCAAGACAAAACTTGATTTATTGATAAGGCAGAGAGCTGAATTTTCCATAAGTCATTTCTAAATATTTAAGAACTCCTCTTCTCTCAGCAGAGGAAGCCACATCACTGGGATCCAAAATCTCTCTCAATAAACTCAAAAGGGCATTGGATAACATGAATAAAGGCAAATGGAATCAGTTAGGTCCACTATTGCTCGAAATGATTAACACAGCCGTTCATGAAGGTTCATTTGGGAGAGATGTGAATACAGCACTAATTTAGCTTTTATTTTAAAAAATGTAAGGATACCACCCAGTGTTCTAACTATCGGACCCTATCTCTGATAAACCCAGATATTAAAATGATTTCCAAAATGTTGTTGTCTCGTCTCAAAACGTACTTACCCAAATTGGTCCAAAAGGACCAAAGCAGGTTTGTAAAAACCGTTTATCCTCGGATAACTTCCGTGGAGTATTACACATCTTAAACGCTTCATCAGAAACAACAGCACCTTGGGCTGTATTATCTCTCCATGCAGGACAAGCTTTCGATAGACTAGAATGGTCATATCTCTGGTCTGTCTTGGAACATATGGGAAATGGCTCCAATTTCATCATTATCAAAATGCTCCATGCCAATCCCTTAGCTGTTATTTGAACTGGCAATATCTGCTCTGCTCTGTTCAAAATCACTAGAAACAGCAGACAAGGCCATCAAATTGAGCTTTTGCTATTTTTATTATCGTGGCCCAGGCAATTCGTCAATAGAAGGAAATAACACCAATTTCCCTAAAATCAACTGATTACTTACGCAGACAATATTCTGCTATATCTAGACAATGTATCTCAATCGCTACCAATCGCATTGGAGATAGATTTTATCATTTGAGATTCTAGATGAATGTATCTGACCAAATCAGCCCTAGTGCCTCTCAAGACCCTGATGGAGGACTCCAATTTTAAATATTTGGGAGTAAATATATTTCCTTCCTAAGATAAAAACCATTGCCAGAGACTTTAACAGAGTGCTCAAATCAATTCAATCAGACCTCAGTAGATGGAATAATATCCCAGTTGCTTTGACCAGCAGAATATCTTTGTCAAAATGAACATATTGCCACGGCTGAATTTCTGTAGTTCAATGCTTCCCATAGCTCCCCCTTCTGGCTATTGGGATAAAATTGATCGGTTTCAAAATGTATATGGCAAGGTAAACCCGGATAAAATGAACAAACTTACAAAGATGGAAAGACATGGACTATCCACACCAAACTTTAAATTGTATTTCCAGGCACTAGCATTTCACACCATCCTAAATTGGTTTCGACATGATTCTTCTGCCCCCTGGCTGAGTATAGAGAGAAGTATGCTGTCTCCTGGCTGAGTATAGAGAGAAGTATGCTGTCTCCTGGCTGAGTATAGAGAGAAGTATGCTGTCTCCTGGCTGAGTATAGAGAGAAGTATGCTGTCTCCTGGCTGAGTATAGAGAGAAGTATGCTGTCTCCTGGCTGAGTATAGAGAGAAGTATGCTGTCTCCTGGCTGAGTATAGAGAGAAGTATGCTGTCTCCTGGCTGAGTATAGAGAGAAGTATGCTGTCTCCTATTGCCCTGGAAGATGTCGTCTTCACTGATGTATCCCTTAAACAATGTAAACTACACTGATCCTATTCATGCAAAATTGCAAAACAGTGTAACTGGGAATCAAAATGGTATGACCATACTCCGATATTTTACAATAAAATGCATCCCCTCATTGGTCCAAATGTGGAATCCGTACCCTTTGCTGATATCATGGACAGTAATGATTTGAGAACATTCCAAGAGTTGAAAGAGACATACATATTACCAGGCATCTAACTACCAAACCATCCAATGATGTGATTCATAAATAAATTATCTGGGCTCCTGAGAGAACTGATCTTTATAATATATAAACAACTTTTGGAAAGCTCATATTCTGAGCTACTCATTAAAAAATAATGGTCCACATATATAATTGAATGTGAATATCCCTTTAACTGGAACAGAATGTGTAAAAATATGACATTGGCATCCCGTAATCTGAACCATCAATTTCTAAGGACTGTGTTTAACACCAAGGAAACATTTTACAATAAAATTGGCCCAAATTCCCAAGTGTTCACTGTGTCCCCTAAATCAGGTAGACACATTCCTCCATATGATGTGGGAGTGCCCTGCAGTTAATGCTTCTGAGGTAAAAATACAACATTGATTCAATGCTTTCCATCTATTATGTTAATTAATGATGATATGTTGGCTCTTCGATGGTAATCAGTTCACTCTCTACTAATTCACCAGTAGATACAGTTACTATTAGAAGCTCTAACATCAGAATTATCAACAGCTAGAATGAATGGTACTAGTCAAGGAACAAATGAGACCTGGACAAATATACTTCACCCTGTAAAGAATAATCTCAGCTAAAGCCCAACACATGCAAATAAACAATCCATATATCCGTATAGCTAATCGGTTGTGTTGTGACAAGGTAGGAGTGGCGGTCCTCATGAGAGCCAGTTTCATCACAGCACTTGATGGTTTTTGCTACTGCACTTGAAGAAACTTTCAAAGCTCTTGACATTTTCCCGATTGATTGACCTTTATGTCTTAAAGTAATGATGGACTGTCATTTCTCTTTGCTTATTTGAGCTGTTCTTGCCATAATATGGACTTGGTCTTTTACCAAGTAAGGCTATCTTTTGTATACCACACCTACCTTGTCACAACACAACCAATTGGCTCAAACACATTAAGAAGGAAAGAAATTCCACAAAATAACTTTTAACAAGGCATACCTGTTATTGAAATATATTCTAGATGGCTACCTCATGAAGCTGGTTGAGAGAATGTCAAGAGAGAGCAAAGCTGTCATCAACGCAAAGGGTGGCTACTTTGAAGAATCTCAAATATAAAATATATTTTGATTTGTTTAACACTTTTTTGGGTTACTACATGATTCCATGTGTGTTATTTCAGAGTTATGATGTCTTCACTAGTATTCTAGTACAATATTATTTATTTTTAATTCTTCAAGCGCTGTCAAGTTGGTTGTTGATCCTTGCTAGGCGGCCATTTTCAAGTCCTGCCATAGATTTTCAAGCCAATTTAAGTCAAAACTGTAACCAGTTTAGGCCACGCAGAAACATTCAATGTCATGCTGGTAAGCAACTCCAGTGTATATTTGGCCTTGTGTTTTAGGTTATTGTCCAGAGGTGAATTTGACTCACAGTGTCTGTTGGAAAGCAGAATGAAACAGAAAATGAGAAAACAAACAAAAACTTGGAAAAAATAAAGAACTTAGATGCTTTTCTCTTCTGATCCTTTCTAGTTGTAGAAAGGGGGATATACAAGATAAGGGCTGTTCCTTGAAGCATGTATCAGATACACATCTCTCTATAGGCACAGCCCTCTATAAAAGACATGACTCTGGCCTGTAGAAAAGACCCAACTAAATTCTAACGACCTCCTCTATGCCCGGCCACACAAAGAGAGGTCAGCGGCCATTTTACATTTCCATAATGAAAGTGTGCGTCATTTTTCCTGGGTCAGGGCAATCTCCATAGGAAATGAAGCCAGTATTTGTTACGACACTACTGGTCAGTTAGGACCTTGATCCAGTGTGGGGTCCTTTTAAAACTATGGTGGAGCTGGACACCCCTGCCTGACCATAAAGCTCAGCTTAACTTGCCCCACATACAAACCAACTAAAGTAGGCTTTTCTCTGGGAGTAATCCTGCTATTGTCGGTGCTGAAAGCAAGGTGAGAGGCAAGGAGGCAGAAACACAGAGGGGTAGAGAAAGAGAGGGGGGGGAATGCTGAGGCCAAAACCAAGGAAGGATTCACGTCATCAGAGATCAAGAGGTTTACCTCCCCTCTGTGTCCATTTCCCTATTTCTCTTCTCTTCTCTTCTCTTGTCTTCTCTTCTCTTCTCTTCTCTCTCTCTCTCTCTCTCTCTCTCTCTCTCCCTCTCCCTCTCTCTCTCTCTTCACTAACCCCCTCACTCTATCGTACGGCTCATTCTCCCCTATTACCAGCCCCAGACCACACAGCCCGACCTCCAGTCGTTTAAACTAACTAACCCGACATAAACTTTGTGTCCGATCACCTTAAGTGTATTGGATGAGGAGAAGCATCTAGTCGATAGTTTTCCGATCCCTCGGTACAGGTTTATGGTAATGTTTGCATCGATACCAACAAAAGCCACGGTTCTCTACAAAGCCACATCAAGGAAATGAAGGACAAGGAGGGCCTTTGTCTGTGACGTGTACCATGGAGGAAGGATTTAGAGACACAGGGGTTGAGACGCCATAGGAGAGACAGGGGCAGGTGTTAGGGGCTGGCTAGTGTGTCTGTGTGAGCATTCTATCTAATGGTCTAGTGTGCTCCCGGTATGGCAGATGTATAACCTGTACACGTCTAGCCAAGACAAAGGTCAGTGAAAGGGTAGAAGTTAAGAAGAGAGGTGAGGGGAGGCCTGTCATAAACACGGTGTTAGGGTTAGGGTTAGGCCAGTAAGTGGCTATTTCTATCAGCCATTAGATAAAACATCTCAGATTAACTGGGTATCTCTCTGGTTGGATGGTGGGAAATTTATGAACGGGTCAGAACTGAGCTCAGATCAATAATCAATCTGGATTATTAAATGACAATTCCATGAAGGGATTTCTTCTTGTGGAAAAACGGAGTGATTAATAGATCAAAATCACGGTGGTTTTATGACGATTCAATATATTTGAAGGAAAATATGGAAATTGCAACTGAAACTGCAATTTTAGCTGAGATAATATGAAATAGCCTAATGTATTGATTATATTAGAGTGATACAATTAAACTGAATATTAGATATATATTTTGAGGATTTAATTGATGCATTTAATTTCATATACAAATACATATTTAAATCTATTAATTGAGTACACACAAACAAGTGGACATTTTCTGTAAAAATGGGACACAGTGAATACATAGCACATACATTGTGCTGATTTTCTAAACTACTGCAGAAAAAAATGCAAATGAGGGAAATTGTTGAAAGAATTATGATAGGTTGTCTCTAAAACAATAAACAATACCATCTGCCATTGGAGCAAATATAAGCATTGTGTTATTGGAATTAATAATATATATATATATATATATTTAAAGCTGTTAGTATACTGAATGATTTTTGAAAGAAAAAAACTATTTTTTTCAAAGCCTGTTAAAGAAATATAGACCAAGGAAATGGAAGCACTTAGTGGTCCTAAAAGGCTTTGTACACATCAAAGCCCTCTTCATCCCTACTAATGCCTGTCCATTTGTCTATTGCAAAAATGTCTTCATTAAAAACAAGTTGACATTTTTTTTTGTAATTACGTTGATGGGTTAAATTGCCATGGAAATTAAAAGATTTAAAATAACGATGAATGCATTTTAAAATCCTCCAAGTGCTTAGCAGAATCTTTATATCCTAATACTACAGACACGACATTTAGATTCACTGTTTCCCTACAAGAAAAACAAATTCATCTTTTAGAAATATACTGTATATTCTGTCCATTTCTTCACCTCTCGCTTCCCTTTCTTTCATGTCAACCTTTCAATGCTTCCCTCTTTCTTCCCTCTCTAGGACATGCATTTGAGAAAGTCTAATTGCACTTGAATAGAGAGAGGGAACCCAGGAAGACACATCTGTCATTCAGATTGAAATTTGGTTGAATTTCAAGGACGTTTTAACCTAGTCTGTCAGGTAGGCAGGCATGCCGCTCACCACAGCACACCAATACTGCTTATTGTCTGATATACATCTCCTGACCTGGATCTCAAATTCATACTTTGTTACGTTGTGATATCAGCAAGCCCCAGCAAGGCTTGGACAACGGGATGTAACCATGACAACTTGCATCTCTGATGGTCTGTGGTTGTCAGCCATGGCGTTGACACACAGAGAGATTCAGATTGTCTCTGAGGTCTTCAGGATCTTTCTTTTGTTGAGATTCATGAGTGTGACACGTGTGTCGGTGTGTGTGTCATTACATGTAAAGTGACATACATGTGTAATGACATTACAAAAGTATTTTTATTTCACCTTAACATAACAGAACAGCAATCAAGAGATTAGTCAGATTTAAACCACCTGCCATTACTATATCGTACTAAGATATTTATTTATCTAATTCTGTAATAAAAATTATTGTAGAAATGTAAAAACAGAATTGTGGGCATATTTCTAAAGAAAATAATGAGATCCATTAATAGTATTACAATAATATATATATATTGATTATTTAAATACTGCTGAATCTAATAGCTTTTCTTAAAACTCTATAAAATTATTTCTGTCCAATTTATTTACATTGAACTTTTTTAGTTTGTTTCCTTTAAATTATTTTATTTAGGAAATACTAAATGAAAATATACAGCACATTTCTTCTGATTAATTCCACCATCAATGTCTGGGGAAAAATCAATTTCCACTAAAATAAATGCATAAATAGTGTATATATTTTTCCAATGTACAGAAAAATAATTTACAGCATTCTACATTCTAAATATCAGTCCCTCTATTCTAAATTCATATTCCATGTTCTAAAGTCCTATTCCATGTGCTCCTCCATACTCCGACAGTGGATAGTGACATACGAATGTCAACAGTAACATTTTAATCATTCTACTGGACTAGAGCCACAATCTCAAAACATACACATTTTGACACACAGCCTCCACTCCCTCCCTCCACCCCTCCATCCTCTGGTTTCACCAGCTCATCTCACTGCCTCAGCTCCCTCCCTCCATCCCTCCATCCTCTGGTTTCATCAGCTCATCTCACTGCCTCAGCGTCTCAGGGACCTATTAAATCCTGCTGTGTTCAGGGGCCTTTCTCTCTCTCCCACTCTCAGTTTATCTCTCTTTCTCTCTCCCTCTATCTCTCTCATTCTCTCTCCCTTTCTCTCTCTATCTCTCTCGCTCTCTCTCTCTCATTCGCTCGTTTACTTTCTCTCCCTCTGTCTCTCTCTTATTTTAGCTTTCTCAGTCACTCCCTCTCTCTGTGAAATGTTATTTTCCTGCTTATATTTAGTACCGGGTCCTAAAATTGTTTAATTTCCCTGGCTTCACCACTGCCCACTGCTATCTGTGGGTCTGGCAGTAGGTAGTCTTTACAGCAAATAACTGATGATGACATATGTACATGCTTATGCGTACAGAAACACAAAATAAAAAATAGCATTGTAAATGTAGAGTTTTTAAACATCAGAAAACCTATATGTGTCATTAATCTGTCCATCCTGATTATTTCTAACTTTCTTTTCTCTCTTTCTGTAATCCTGTTATTGTTATTTCTCTGTCAACAAAGTTATAATTAAATAATCAAATAATCAAAAGGATCAATAATATAATGACCTAATCAATCATCCTAGAGGTGGGGTCTCATTTACCATTTACCATTCACCTAGATCACCTGACTTGCTCTCTCTGTTCTCTTGCATGATGAATAGTCTTTTCATTTCATTAGCAGACAACTTTATCCAGAGCGACGTACAGGGGAAAATAAGGTGAAGTACCTTGCTCAAGGGCACATCAACAGATATTTCACCTAGGGGATTCGAACAAGTGACCTTTCGGTTACAGACCCAATGCTCTGAATTTCTAGGCCACCTGTTGCCTGTGTCTATCATAGTCATCATTGTGCAATGAACAATGTTTAGACACACATGGCTGCATCTTTTGTTTACACAGAAGAACCATAACAGATACAACAGCATATTTCCCTAGGTGAGTTTAGTAGAACTACTGTAGGACTACTGATTGCACAGCTAATTTCCTCCTTTACAGGCAATGCTAAGGAAAATTACAACATATTTTGATGTTGTTTTTGCACAGTTCAGTGTTGTTTTGCGTGAGTAGAATGGAGGCCAGTCTGAGTGGGTATAGTAGTATTAACACAGTGGTTCAGACAGAAACTCATTTGGCCTCTCTAACATCCCTACCATTGCTGTCGACCTATCAGAGCTGAGTTACACATCCTAGGTGTCAGCTCCCCGGCAGCCATTTCACATTTTAATAACAATTTTCTCTCTCTCTCTCTCTCTCTCTCTCTCTCTCTCTCTCTCTCTCTCTCTCTCTCTCTCTCTCTCTGCTCCCTCTCCCTCTCCATCTCCATCTCCCTCTCCCTCTCCCTCTCCCTCTCCCTCTCCCTCTCCATCTCCCTCTCCCTCTCAGCACAGCACAGCACTGTGGTGGTGGTGTATGAGAGCATAAATTGTTATAACTGACACCTCTAAAAAGCAATCTATACTCTTCCCCTCTCTCCATCTCTCTCTCTCCATCTGTCTGTCTGTCTCTGTCTGTCTGTCTGTCTGTCTGTCTGTCTGTCTGTCTGTCTGTCTGTCTGTCTGTCTGTCTGTCTGTCTGTCTGTCTGTCTCTGTCTGTCTGTCTGTCTGTCTGTCTGTCTGTCTGTCTGTCTGTCTGTCTGTCTGTCTGTCTGTCTGTCTGTCTGTCTGTCTTTCTCTCTTTTTTCTGTCCCTCTGTATATGTTTGTTTTCTGTCTCTGTCTCTTTATTATTTATTTTTTTGTCTGTCTTACCTGATCTTTCTTTCTCTCTCTTCTCACCATCCCCCTCTCTCATCCTCCCCATGCCCCTCTCTCATCCTCCCCATGCCCCTCTCTCATCCTCCCTATGCCCCAGAGCAGAATTAATGATACCAGAGAAAGGTCAGATGACAAATGAGTGACAAACAAATCACAGTGTATTAGCATAGAGCTGTTATCACTGGGGTCAAATCACAGTGTATTAGCATAGAGCTGTTATCACTGGGGTCAAATCACAGTGTATTAGCTCATAGCTGTTATCACTGGGGTCAAATCACAGTGTATTAGCATAGAGCTGTTATCACTGGGGTCAAATCACAGTGTATTAGCATAGAGCTGTTATCACTGGGGACAAATCACAGTGTATTAGCATAGAGCTGTTATCACTGGGGTCAAATCACAGTGTATTAGCATAGAGCTGTTATCACTGGGGACAAATCACAGTGTATTAGCTCATAGCTGTTATCACTGGGGTCAAATCACAGTGTATTAGCATAGAGCTGTTATCACTGGGGACAAATCACAGTGTATTAGCATAGAGCTGTTATCACTGGGGACAAATCACAGTGTATTAGCATAGAGCTGTTATCACTGGGGTCAAATCACAGTGTATTAGCATAGAGCTGTTATCACTGGGGACAAATCACAGTGTATTAGCATAGAGCTGTTATCACTGGGGACAAAGCACAGTGTATTAGCTTATAGCTCTGTTATCACTGGGGTCAAATCACAGTGTATTAGCATAGAGCTGTTATCACTGGGGACAAATCACAGTGTATTAGCATAGAGCTGTTATCACTGGGGTCAAATCACAGTGTATTAGCATAGAACTGTTATCACTGGGGACAAATCACAGTGTATTAGAATAGAGCTGTTATCACTGGGGTCAAATCACAGTGTATTAGCATAGAGCTGTTATCACTGGGGTCAAATCACAGTGTATTAGCATATAGCTGTTATCACTGGGGACAAATCACAGTGTATTAGCCCATAGCGGTTATCACTGGGGTCAAATCACAGTGTATTAGCATAGAGCTGTTATCACTGGGGACAAATCACAGTGTATTAGCATAGAGCTGTTATCACTGGGGACAAATCACAGTGTATTAGCATAGAGCTGTTATCACTGGGGACAAATCACAGTGTATTAGCATAGAGCTGTTATCACTGGGGACAAATCACAGTGTATTAGCATAGAGCTGTTATCACTGGGGACAAAGCACAGTGTATTAGCTTATAGCTCTGTTATCACTGGGGTCAAATCACAGTGTATTAGCATAGAGCTGTTATCACTGGGGACAAATCACAGTGTATTAGCATAGAGCTGTTATCACTGGGGTCAAATCACAGTGTATTAGCATAGAACTGTTATCACTGGGGACAAATCACAGTGTATTAGCATAGAGCTGTTATCACTGGGGTCAAATCACAGTGTATTAGCATAGAGCTGTTATCACTGGGGTCAAATCACAGTGTATTAGCATAGAGCTGTTATCACTGGGGACAAAGCACAGTGTATTAGCTTATAGCTCTGTTATCACTGGGGCCAAATCACAGTGTATTAGCTTATAGCTCTGTTATCACTGGGGACAAAGCACAGTGTATTAGCATATAGCTGTTATCACTGGGGTCAAATCACAGTGTATTAGCTTATAGCTCTGTTATCACTGGGGACAAAGCACAGTGTATTAGCATATAGCTGTTATCACTGGGGTCAAATCACAGTGTATTAGCTTATAGCTCTGTTATCACTGGGGACAAAGCACAGTGTATTAGCATATAGCTGTTATCACTGGGGTCAAATCACAGTGTATTAGCATATAGCTGTTATCACTGGGGACAAAGCACAGTGTATTAGCATATAGCTGTTATCACTGGGGTCAAATCACAGTGTATTAGCATATAGCTGTTATCACTGGGGACAAAGCACAGTGTATTAGCATATAGCTGTTATCACTGGGGTCAAATCACAGTGTATTAGCATAGAGCTGTTATCACTGGGGACAAAGCACAGTGTATTAGCTTATAGCTCTGTTATCACTGGGGCCAAATCACAGTGTATTAGCATTATAGCTCTGTTATCACTGGGGTCAAATCACAGGACAGTAGCTCATAGCTGTTATCACTGGGGACAAATCACAGTGTATTAGCTTATAGCTGTTATCACTGGGGCCAAATCACAGTACAGTAGCTCATAGCTGTTATCACTGTGGACAAATCACAGTGTATTAGCTTATAGCTCTGTTATCATTGGGGCCAAATCACAGTGTATTAGCATATAGCTCTGTTATCACTGGGGCCAAATCACAGTACAGTAGCTTATAGCTCTGTTATCACTCAGGACAAATCACAGTGTATTAGCTTATAGCTCTGTTATCATTGGGGCCAAATCACAGTGTATTAGCATATAGCTCTGTTATCACTGGGGCCAAATCACAGTACAGTAGCTTATAGCTCTGGTTCACTCAGGACAAATCACAGTGTATTAGCTTATAGCTGTTATCACTGGGGTCAAATCACAGTGTATTAGCATATAGCTGTTATCACTGGGGACAAATCACAGTGTATTAGCTTATAGCTGTTATCACTGGGGACAAATCACAGTGTATTAGCTTATAGCTGTTATCACTGGGGACAAATCACAGTGTATTAGCATATAGTTGTTATCACTGGGGACAAATCACAGTGTATTAGCATAGAGCTGTTATCACTGGGGACAAATCACAGTGTATTAGCTTATAGCTGTTATCACTGGGGACAAATTACAGTGTATTAGCATAGAGCTCTGTTATCATTGGGGCCAAATCACAGTGTATTAGCATATAGCTCTGTTATCACTGGGGCCAAATCACAGTACAGTAGCTTATAGCTCTGTTATCACTGGGGACAAATCACAGTGTATTAGCTTATAGCTCTGTTATCACTGGGGACAAATCACAGTGTATTAGCTTATAGCTCTGTTATCACTGGGGCCAAATCACAGTACAGTAGCTCATAGCTGTTATCACTGTGGACAAATCACAGTGTATTAGCTTATAGCTGTTATCACTGGGGCCAAATCACAGTACAGTAGCTCATAGCTGTTATCACTGTGGACAAATCACAGTGTATTAGCTTATAGCTCTGTTATCATTGGGGCCAAATCACAGTGTATTAGCATATAGCTCTGTTATCACTGGGGCCAAATCACAGTACAGTAGCTTATAGCTCTGTTATCACTCAGGACAAATCACAGTGTATTAGCTTATAGCTGTTATCACTGGGGCCAAATCACAGTGTATTAGCATATAGCTCTGTTATCACTGGGGCCAAATCACAGTACAGTAGCTTATAGCTCTGTTATCACTGGGGACAAATCACAGTGTATTAGCTTATAGCTCTGTTATCACTGGGGCCAAATCACAGTACAGTAGCTCATAGCTGTTATCACTGTGGACAAATCACAGTGTATTAGCTTATACTGTAGCTCTGTTATCATTGGGGCCAAATCACAGTGTATTAGCATATAGCTCTGTTATCACTGGGGCCAAATCACAGTACAGTAGCTTATAGCTCTGTTATCACTCAGGACAAATCACAGTGTATTAGCTTATGGCTGTTATCACTGGGGCCAAATCATAGTTTATTAGCATATAGCTCTGTTATCACTGGGGCCAACTCACAGTACAGTAGCTCATAGCTGTTATCACTGGGGACAAAGCACAGTGTATTAGCATATAGCTGTTATCACTGGGGTCAAATCACAGTGTATTAGCATAGAGCTGTTATCACTGGGGACAAAGCACAGTGTATTAGCTTATAGCTCTGTTATCACTGGGGCCAAATCACAGTGTATTAGCTTATAGCTCTGTTATCACTGGGGCCAAATCACAGTGTATTAGCATATAGCTCTGTTATCACTGGGGCCAAATCACAGTACAGTAGCTTATAGCTCTGTTATCACTGGGGACAAATCACAGTGTATTAGCTTATAGCTCTGTTATCACTGGGGCCAAATCACAGTACAGTAGCTCATAGCTGTTATCACTGTGGACAAATCACAGTGTATTAGCTTATAGCTGTTATCACTGGGGCCAAATCACAGTACAGTAGCTCATAGCTGTTATCACTGTGGTCAAATCACAGTGTATTAGCATATAGCTGTTATCACTGGGGACAAAGCACAGTGTATTAGCATATAGCTGTTATCACTGGGGTCAAATCACAGTGTATTAGCATATAGCTGTTATCACTGGGGACAAAGCACAGTGTATTAGCATATAGCTGTTATCACTGGGGTCAAATCACAGTGTATTAGCATAGAGCTGTTATCACTGGGGACAAAGCACAGTGTATTAGCTTATAGCTCTGTTATCACTGGGGCCAAATCACAGTGTATTAGCTTATAGCTCTGTTATCACTGGGGCCAAATCACAGTGTATTAGCATTATAGCTCTGTTATCACTGGGGTCAAATCACAGTACAGTAGCTCATAGCTGTTATCACTGTGGACAAATCACAGTGTATTAGCTTATAGCTGTTATCACTGGGGCCAAATCACAGTACAGTAGCTTATAGCTCTGTTATCACTGGGGACAAATCACAGTGTATTAGCTTATAGCTCTGTTATCACTGGGGACAAATCACAGTGTATTAGCTTATAGCTCTGTTATCACTGGGGCCAAATCACAGTACAGTAGCTCATAGCTGTTATCACTGTGGACAAATCACAGTGTATTAGCTTATAGCAAAAATCACAGTACAGTAGCTCATAGCTGTTATCACTGTGGACAAATCACAGTGTATAGCTATAGCTGTTATCACTGGGGCAAAGCAAATCACAGTAAATCAGTAGCTCTGTTATCAGCAAAGCACAGTGTATTATCTGTTACTGTGGACAAATCACAAAGTGTATTAGCTTATAGCTCTGTTATCATTGGGGCCAAATCACAGTGTATTAGCATATAGCTCTGTTATCACTGGGGCCAAATCACAGTACAGTAGCTTATAGCTCTGTTATCACTCAGGACAAATCACAGTGTATTAGCTTATAGCTGTTATCACTGGGGCCAAATCACAGTGTATTAGCATATAGCTCTGTTATCACTGGGGCCAAATCACAGTACAGTAGCTCATAGCTGTTATCACTGTGGACAAATCACAGTGTATTAGCTTATAGCTGTTATCACTGGGGCCAAATCACAGTACAGTAGCTCATAGCTGTTATCACTGTGGACAAATCACAGTGTATTAGCTTATACTGTAGCTCTGTTATCATTGGGGCCAAATCACAGTGTATTAGCATATAGCTCTGTTATCACTGGGGCCAAATCACAGTACAGTAGCTTATAGCTCTGTTATCACTCAGGACAAATCACAGTGTATTAGCTTATAGCTGTTATCACTGGGGCCAAATCATAGTTTATTAGCATATAGCTCTGTTATCACTGGGGCCAACTCACAGTACAGTAGCTCATAGCTGTTATCACTGTGGACAAATCACAGTGTATTAGCTTATAGCTCTGTTATCATTGGGGCCAAATCACAGTGTATTAGCATATAGCTCTGTTATCACTGGGGCAAAATCACAGTACAGTAGCTTATAGCTCTGTTATCACTGGGGACAAATCACAGTGTATTAGCTTATAGCTCTGTTATCACTGGGGCCAAATCACAGTACAGTAGCTCATAGCTGTTATCACTGTGGACAAATCACAGTGTATTAGCTTATAGCTGTTATCACTGGGGCCAAATCACAGTACAGTAGCTCATAGCTGTTATCACTGTGGTCAAATCACAGTGTATTAGCATATAGCTGTTATCACTGGGGACAAAGCACAGTGTATTAGCATATAGCTGTTATCACTGGGGTCAAATCACAGTGTATTAGCATATAGCTGTTATCACTGGGGACAAAGCACAGTGTATTAGCATATAGCTGTTATCACTGGGGTCAAATCACAGTGTATTAGCATAGAGCTGTTATCACTGGGGACAAAGCACAGTGTATTAGCTTATAGCTCTGTTATCACTGGGGCCAAATCACAGTGTATTAGCTTATAGCTCTGTTATCACTGGGGCCAAATCACAGTGTATTAGCATTATAGCTCTGTTATCACTGGGGTCAAATCACAGTACAGTAGCTCATAGCTGTTATCACTGTGGACAAATCACAGTGTATTAGCTTATAGCTCTGTTATCATTGGGGCTAAATAACAGTGTATTAGCATATAGCTCTGTTATCACTGGGGACAAATCACAGTGTATTAGCTTATAGCTGTTATCACTGGGGCCAAATCACAGTACAGTAGCTCATAGCTGTTATCACTGTGGACAAATCACAGTGTATTAGCTTATAGCTCTGTTATCATTGGGGCCAAATCACAGTGTATTAGCATATAGCTCTGTTATCACTGGGGCCAAATCACAGTACAGTAGCTTATAGCTCTGGTTCACTCAGGACAAATCACAGTGTATTAGCTTATAGCTGTTATCACTGGGGTCAAATCACAGTGTATTAGCATAGAGCTGTTATCACTGGGGACAAATCACAGTGTATTAGCATAGAGCTGTTATCACTGGGGACAAATCACAGCGTATTAGCATAGAGCTGTTATCACTGGGGACAAATCACAGTGTATTAGCATAGAGCTGTTATCACTGGGGACAAATCACAGTGTATTAGCATAGAGCTGTTATCACTGGGGACAAATCACAGTGTATTAGCATAGAGCTGTTATCACTGGGGACAAAGCACAGTGTATTAGCTTATAGCTCTGTTATCACTGGGGTCAAATCACAGTGTATTAGCATAGAGCTGTTATCACTGGGGACAAATCACAGTGTATTAGCATAGAGCTGTTATCACTGGGGTCAAATCACAGTGTATTAGCATAGAACTGTTATCACTGGGGACAAATCACAGTGTATTAGCATAGAGCTGTTATCACTGGGGTCAAATCACAGTGTATTAGCATAGAGCTGTTATCACTGGGGTCAAATCACAGTGTATTAGCATAGAGCTGTTATCACTGGGGACAAAGCACAGTGTATTAGCTTATAGCTCTGTTATCACTGGGGCCAAATCACAGTGTATTAGCTTATAGCTCTGTTATCACTGGGGACAAAGCACAGTGTATTAGCATATAGCTGTTATCACTGGGGTCAAATCACAGTGTATTAGCATATAGCTGTTATCACTGGGGTCAAATCACAGTGTATTAGCTTATAGCTCTGTTATCACTGGGGACAAAGCACAGTGTATTAGCATATAGCTGTTATCACTGGGGTCAAATCACAGTGTATTAGCTTATAGCTCTGTTATCACTGGGGACAAAGCACAGTGTATTAGCATATAGCTGTTATCACTGGGGTCAAATCACAGTGTATTAGCATATAGCTGTTATCACTGGGGACAAAGCACAGTGTATTAGCATATAGCTGTTATCACTGGGGTCAAATCACAGTGTATTAGCATATAGCTGTTATCACTGGGGACAAAGCACAGTGTATTAGCATATAGCTGTTATCACTGGGGTCAAATCACAGTGTATTAGCATAGAGCTGTTATCACTGGGGACAAAGCACAGTGTATTAGCTTATAGCTCTGTTATCACTGGGGCCAAATCACAGTGTATTAGCTTATAGCTCTGTTATCACTGGGGCCAAATCACAGTGTATTAGCATTATAGCTCTGTTATCACTGGGGTCAAATCACAGTACAGTAGCTCATAGCTGTTATCACTGGGGACAAATCACAGTGTATTAGCTTATAGCTGTTATCACTGGGGCCAAATCACAGTACAGTAGCTCATAGCTGTTATCACTGTGGACAAATCACAGTGTATTAGCTTATAGCTCTGTTATCATTGGGGCCAAATCACAGTGTATTAGCATATAGCTCTGTTATCACTGGGGCCAAATCACAGTACAGTAGCTTATAGCTCTGTTATCACTCAGGACAAATCACAGTGTATTAGCTTATAGCTGTTATCACTGGGGCCAAATCATAGTTTATTAGCATATAGCTCTGTTATCACTGGGGCCAACTCACAGTACAGTAGCTCATAGCTGTTATCACTGTGGACAAATCACAGTGTATTAGCTTATAGCTCTGTTATCATTGGGGCCAAATCACAGTGTATTAGCATATAGCTCTGTTATCACTGGGGCCAAATCACAGTACAGTAGCTTATAGCTCTGTTATCACTGGGGACAAATCACAGTGTATTAGCTTATAGCTCTGTTATCATTGGGGCCAAATCACAGTGTATTAGCATATAGCTCTGTTATCACTGGGGCCAAATCACAGTACAGTAGCTCATAGCTGTTATCACTGTGGACAAATCACAGTGTATTAGCTTATAGCTGTTATCACTGGGGCCAAATCACAGTACAGTAGCTCATAGCTGTTATCACTGTGGTCAAATCACAGTGTATTAGCATATAGCTGTTATCATTGGGGACAAAGCACAGTGTATTAGCATATAGCTGTTATCACTGGGGTCAAATCACAGTGTATTAGCATATAGCTGTTATCACTGGGGACAAAGCACAGTGTATTAGCATATAGCTGTTATCACTGGGGTCAAATCACAGTGTATTAGCATAGAGCTGTTATCACTGGGGACAAAGCACAGTGTATTAGCTTATAGCTCTGTTATCACTGGGGCCAAATCACAGTGTATTAGCTTATAGCTCTGTTATCACTGGGGCCAAATCACAGTGTATTAGCATTATAGCTCTGTTATCACTGGGGTCAAATCACAGTACAGTAGCTCATAGCTGTTATCACTGTGGACAAATCACAGTGTATTAGCTTATAGCTCTGTTATCATTGGGGCTAAATAACAGTGTATTAGCATATAGCTCTGTTATCACTGGGGACAAATCACAGTGTATTAGCTTATAGCTGTTATCACTGGGGCCAAATCACAGTACAGTAGCTCATAGCTGTTATCACTGTGGACAAATCACAGTGTATTAGCTTATAGCTCTGTTATCATTGGGGCCAAATCACAGTGTATTAGCATATAGCTCTGTTATCACTGGGGCCAAATCACAGTACAGTAGCTTATAGCTCTGTTATCACTCAGGACAAATCACAGTGTATTAGCTTATAGCTGTTATCACTGGGGACAAATCACAGTGTATTAGCATAGAGCTGTTATCACTGGGGACAAATCACAGTGTATTAGCATAGAGCTGTTATCACTGGGGACAAATCACAGTGTATTAGCATAGAGCTGTTATCACTGGGGACAAATCACAGTGTATTAGCATAGAGCTGTTATCACTGGGGACAAATCACAGTGTATTAGCATAGAGCTGTTATCACTGGGGACAAATCACAGTGTATTAGCATAGAGTTGTTATCACTGGGGACAAAGCACAGTGTATTAGCTTATAGCTCTGTTATCACTGGGGTCAAATCACAGTGTATTAGCATAGAGCTGTTATCACTGGGGACAAATCACAGTGTATTAGCATAGAGCTGTTATCACTGGGGTCAAATCACAGTGTATTAGCATAGAACTGTTATCACTGGGGACAAATCACAGTGTATTAGCATAGAGCTGTTATCACTGGGGTCAAATCACAGTGTATTAGCATAGAGCTGTTATCACTGGGGTCAAATCACAGTGTATTAGCATAGAGCTGTTATCACTGGGGCCAAATCACAGTGTATTAGCTTATAGCTCTGTTATCACTGGGGACAAAGCACAGTGTATTAGCATATAGCTGTTATCACTGGGGTCAAATCACAGTGTATTAGCTTATAGCTCTGTTATCACTGGGGACAAAGCACAGTGTATTAGCATATAGCTGTTATCACTGGGGTCAAATCACAGTGTATTAGCTTATAGCTCTGTTATCACTGGGGACAAAGCACAGTGTATTAGCATAGAGCTGTTATCACTGGGGACAAATCACAGTGTATTAGCTCATAGCTGTTATCACTGGGGTCAAATCACAGTGTATTAGCATAGAGCTGTTATCACTGGGGACAAATCACAGTGTATTAGCATAGAGCTGTTATCACTGGGGACAAAGCACAGTGTATTAGCATATAGCTGTTATCACTGGGGTCAAATCACAGTGTATTAGCATAGAGCTGTTATCACTGGGGACAAAGCACAGTGTATTAGCTTATAGCTCTGTTATCACTGGGGCCAAATCACAGTGTATTAGCTTATAGCTCTGTTATCACTGGGGCCAAATCACAGTGTATTAGCATTATAGCTCTGTTATCACTGGGGTCAAATCACAGTACAGTAGCTCATAGCTGTTATCACTGGGGACAAATCACAGTGTATTAGCTTATAGCTGTTATCACTGGGGCCAAATCACAGTACAGTAGCTCATAGCTGTTATCACTGTGGACAAATCACAGTGTATTAGCTTATAGCTCTGTTATCATTGGGGCCAAATCACAGTGTATTAGCATATAGCTCTGTTATCACTGGGGCCAAATCACAGTACAGTAGCTTATAGCTCTGTTATCACTCAGGACAAATCACAGTGTATTAGCTTATAGCTCTGTTATCATTGGGGCCAAATCACAGTGTATTAGCATATAGCTCTGTTATCACTGGGGCCAAATCACAGTACAGTAGCTTATAGCTCTGGTTCACTCAGGACAAATCACAGTGTATTAGCTTATAGCTGTTATCACTGGGGTCAAATCACAGTGTATTAGCATATAGCTGTTATCACTGGGGACAAATCACAGTGTATTAGCTTATAGCTGTTATCACTGGGGACAAATCACAGTGTATTAGCATATAGCTGTTATCACTGGGGACAAATCACAGTGTATTAGCATATAGTTGTTATCACTGGGGACAAATCACAGTGTATTAGCATAGAGCTGTTATCACTGGGGACAAATCACAGTGTATTAGCTTATAGCTGTTATCACTGGGGACAAATTACAGTACAGTAGCTCATAGCTGTTATCACTGTGGACAAATCACCGTGTATTAGCATATAGCTCTGTTATCACTGGGGCCAAATCACAGTACAGTAGCTCATAGCTGTTATCACTGTGGACAAATCACAGTGTATTAGCTTATAGCTCTGTTATCACTGGGGACAAATCACAGTGTATTAGCTTATAGCTCTGTTATCACTGGGGCCAAATCACAGTACAGTAGCTCATAGCTGTTATCACTGTGGACAAATCACAGTGTATTAGCTTATAGCTGTTATCACTGGGGCCAAATCACAGTACAGTAGCTCATAGCTGTTATCACTGTGGACAAATCACAGTGTATTAGCTTATAGCTCTGTTATCATTGGGGCCAAATCACAGTGTATTAGCATATAGCTCTGTTATCACTGGGGCCAAATCACAGTACAGTAGCTTATAGCTCTGTTATCACTCAGGACAAATCACAGTGTATTAGCTTATAGCTGTTATCACTGGGGCCAAATCACAGTGTATTAGCATATAGCTCTGTTATCACTGGGGCCAAATCACAGTACAGTAGCTCATAGCTGTTATCACTGTGGACAAATCACAGTGTATTAGCTTATAGCTGTTATCACTGGGGCCAAATCATAGTTTATTAGCATATAGCTCTGTTATCACTGGGGCCAACTCACAGTACAGTAGCTCATAGCTGTTATCACTGTGGACAAATCACAGTGTATTAGCTTATAGCTCTGTTATCATTGGGGCCAAATCACAGTGTATTAGCAGATAGCTCTGTTATCACTGGGGCCAAATCACAGTACAGTAGCTTATAGCTCTGTTATCACTGGGGACAAATCACAGTGTATTAGCTTATAGCTCTGTTATCACTGGGGCCAAATCACAGTACAGTAGCTCATAGCTGTTATCACTGTGGACAAATCACAGTGTATTAGCTTATAGCTGTTATCACTGGGGCCAACTCACAGTACAGTAGCTCATAGCTGTTATCACTGTGGACAAATCACAGTGTATTAGCTTATAGCTCTGTTATCATTGGGGCCAAATCACAGTGTATTAGCATATAGCTCTGTTATCACTGGGGCCAAATCACAGTACAGTAGCTTATAGCTCTGTTATCACTGGGGACAAATCACAGTGTATTAGCTTATAGCTCTGTTATCACTGGGGACAAATCACAGTGTATTAGCTTATAGCTCTGTTATCACTGGGGCCAAATCACAGTACAGTAGCTCATAGCTGTTATCACTGTGGACAAATCACAGTGTATTAGCTTATAGCTGTTATCACTGGGGCCAAATCACAGTACAGTAGCTCATAGCTGTTATCACTGTGGACAAATCACAGTGTATTAGCTTATAGCTCTGTTATCATTGGGGCCAAATCACAGTGTATTAGCATATAGCTCTGTTATCACTGGGGCCAAATCACAGTACAGTAGCTTATAGCTCTGTTATCACTCAGGACAAATCACAGTGTATTAGCTTATAGCTGTTATCACTGGGGCCAAATCACAGTGTATTAGCATATAGCTCTGTTATCACTGGGGCCAAATCACAGTACAGTAGCTCATAGCTGTTATCACTGTGGACAAATCACAGTGTATTAGCTTATAGCTGTTATCACTGGGGCCAAATCATAGTTTATTAGCATATAGCTCTGTTATCACTGGGGCCAACTCACAGTACAGTAGCTCATAGCTGTTATCACTGTGGACAAATCACAGTGTATTAGCTTATAGCTCTGTTATCATTGGGGCCAAATCACCGTGTATTAGCATATAGCTCTGTTATCACTGGGGCCAAATCACAGTACAGTAGCTCATAGCTGTTATCACTGTGGACAAATCACAGTGTATTAGCATATAGCTCTGTTATCACTGGGGCCAAATCACAGTACAGTAGCTCATAGCTGTTATCACTGTGGACAAATCACAGTGTATTAGCTTATAGCTGTTATCACTGGGGCCAAATCACAGTACAGTAGCTCATAGCTGTTATCACTGTGGACAAATCACAGTGTATTAGCTTATAGCTCTGTTATCATTGGGGCCAAATCACAGTGTATTAGCATATAGCTCTGTTATCACTGGGGCCAAATCACAGTACAGTATCTTATAGCTCTGTTATCACTCAGGACAAATCACAGTGTATTAGCTTATAGCTCTGTTATCATTGGGGCCAAATCACAGTGTATTAGCATATAGCTCTGTTATCACTGGGGCCAAATCACAGTACAGTAGCTTATAGCTCTGGTTCACTCAGGACAAATCACAGTGTATTAGCTTATAGCTGTTATCACTGGGGTCAAATCACAGTGTATTAGCATATAGCTGTTATCACTGGGGACAAATCACAGTGTATTAGCTTATAGCTGTTATCACTGGGGACAAATCACAGTGTATTAGCATATAGCTGTTATCACTGGGGACAAATCACAGTGTATTAGCATATAGTTGTTATCACTGGGGACAAATCACAGTGTATTAGCATATAGCTGTTATCACTGGGGACAAATCACAGTGTATTAGCTTATAGCTGTTATCACTGGGGACAAATTACAGTACAGTAGCTCATAGCTGTTATCACTGTGGACAAATCACCGTGTATTAGCATATAGCTCTGTTATCACTGGGGCCAAATCACAGTACAGTAGCTCATAGCTCTGTTATCACTGGGGACAAATCACAGTGTATTAGCTTATAGCTCTGTTATCACTGGGGACAAATCACAGTGTATTAGCTTATAGCTCTGTTATCACTGGGGCCAAATCACAGTACAGTAGCTCATAGCTGTTATCACTGTGGACAAATCACAGTGTATTAGCTTATAGCTGTTATCACTGGGGCCAAATCACAGTACAGTAGCTCATAGCTGTTATCACTGTGGACAAATCACAGTGTATTAGCTTATAGCTCTGTTATCATTGGGGCCAAATCACAGTGTATTAGCATATAGCTCTGTTATCACTGGGGCCAAATCACAGTACAGTAGCTTATAGCTCTGTTATCACTCAGGACAAATCACAGTGTATTAGCTTATAGCTGTTATCACTGGGGCCAAATCACAGTGTATTAGCATATAGCTCTGTTATCACTGGGGCCAAATCACAGTACAGTAGCTCATAGCTGTTATCACTGTGGACAAATCACAGTGTATTAGCTTATAGCTGTTATCACTGGGGCCAAATCACAGTACAGTAGCTCATAGCTGTTATCACTGTGGACAAATCACAGTGTATTAGCTTATACTGTAGCTCTGTTATCATTGGGGCCAAATCACAGTGTATTAGCATATAGCTCTGTTATCACTGGGGCCAAATCACAGTACAGTAGCTTATAGCTCTGTTATCACTCAGGACAAATCACAGTGTATTAGCTTATAGCTGTTATCACTGGGGCCAAATCATAGTTTATTAGCATATAGCTCTGTTATCACTGGGGCCAACTCACAGTACAGTAGCTCATAGCTGTTATCACTGTGGACAAATCACAGTGTATTAGCTTATAGCTCTGTTATCATTGGGGCCAAATCACAGTGTATTAGCATATAGCTCTGTTATCACTGGGGCCAAATCACAGTACAGTAGCTTATAGCTCTGTTATCACTGGGGACAAATCACAGTGTATTAGCATATAGCTCTGTTATCACTGGGGCCAAATCACAGTACAGTAGCTCATAGCTGTTATCACTGTGGACAAATCACAGTGTATTAGCTTATAGCTGTTATCACTGGGGCCAAATCACAGTACAGTAGCTCATAGCTGTTATCAC
Source organism: Oncorhynchus tshawytscha (assembly GCF_018296145.1). NCBI lineage: Eukaryota > Metazoa > Chordata > Actinopteri > Salmoniformes > Salmonidae > Oncorhynchus > Oncorhynchus tshawytscha. The sequence continues at coordinate 19,727,231 of NC_056444.1, forward strand.
TGTGGACAAATCACAGTGTATTAGCTTATAGCTCTGTTATCATTGGGGCCAAATCACAGTACAGTAGCTTATAGCTCTGTTATCACTCAGGACAAATCACAGTGTATTAGCTTATAGCTGTTATCACTGGGGCCAAATCACAGTGTATTAGCATATAGCTCTGTTATCACTGGGGCCAAATCACAGTACAGTAGCTCATAGCTGTTATCACTGTGGACAAATCACAGTGTATTAGCTTATAGCTGTTATCACTGGGGCCAAATCACAGTACAGTAGCTTATAGCTCTGTTATCACTCAGGACAAATCACAGTGTATTAGCTTATAGCTGTTATCACTGGGGCCAAATCACAGTGTATTAGCATATAGCTCTGTTATCACTGGGGCCAAATCACAGTACAGTAGCTCATAGCTGTTATCACTGTGGACAAATCACAGTGTATTAGCTTATAGCTGTTATCACTGGGGCCAAATCACAGTACAGTAGCTCATAGCTGTTATCACTGTGGACAAATCACAGTGTATTAGCTTATACTGTAGCTCTGTTATCATTGGGGCCAAATCACAGTGTATTAGCATATAGCTCTGTTATCACTGGGGCCAAATCACAGTACAGTAGCTTATAGCTCTGTTATCACTCAGGACACATCACAGTGTATTAGCTTATAGCTGTTATCACTGGGGCCAAATCACAGTTTATTAGCATATAGCTCTGTTATCACTGGGGCCAACTCACAGCGTATTAGCATATAGCTCTGTTATCACTGGGGCCAAATCACAGTACAGTAGCTTATAGCTCTGTTATCACTCGGGACAAATCACAGTGTATTAGCTTATAGCTATGCTAAAATTGGGGATGGGCAGAGATGACATAAATATACCAGGAAGTATATGAAAAAAGTCTATGAGAATACGGAGATAGAAAGAGAGGGGGAATATTTTTTCTTGACACAGTGGGATTATAATGCATCTTTATGTGGATATAAACTCAGCACATACGCACAAACGTACGTACGTCCGTACACACACACACACACACACACACACACACACACACACACACACACACACACACACACACACACACACACACACACACACACTCCCCCCACACCTCCACAGAAGGTCAGGGAATCCATCGGTCCCCCTTAGAGCCCCATATTACAGAAAATGTCGGAAATGTTCGCTCTGTGACATTCCTAGATAGGAAACCTGGGAATAGCGGGGTGAGAAAGCAGCAGGGAACTTTGGGAGAAGCAATCAGAGGTAAATGTGGTGTGGATTAGTCTGAGGGTGTAAAGGAGTCTGCCCGACGCTATCTCCAACTCGCTATGAGAGCACCGTCTTCAGCAGTCATCTCCTTGGCCAGCCAAATCAATCACCTCAAATAAATGCGCGCGCACGCACACTCACACATACACACACAAACACACACACACACACACACACACACACACACACACACACACACACACACACACACACACACTGCTCGATACACGTTCACTAGGCTGTGTGTGTCGGATGAGAGAGATAAAATGAAAACTGCTCTGGAGACCAAGGCCTTAGCCAGGAAATGAATTGCTCCAGTCTCTGGATTATTTTCTCTCTCCTTCTCATCTCTCTGTCTCTCTGTCTCTCTCTCTCTTACTCCCTCTTTCTCTTTTTCTCTCTCCTTCTCATCTCTCTGTCTCTCTGTCTCTCTCTCTTACTCCCTCTTTCTCTTTTTCTCTCTCCTTCTCATCTCTCTGTCTCTCTGTCTCTCTCTCTTACTCCCTCTTTCTCTTTTTCTCTCTCCTTCTCATCTCTCTGTCTCTCTGTCTCTCTCTCTTACTCCCTCTTTCTCTTTTTTTCTCTCTCTCCATCTCTCCCTTTCTCTGAGAATGAAAGACCATTAGTTAAATCCATCTTTTATTTCTGTTTAAGATGTATTTAAATAGTCTTTAAAAGGTGCATTTTGATTCATAGATGCACTTATATTTTTACATTTTATTTTGACCTTGACTTTGCCTCTCCTCTCCTCTCACACTAACTCAGTCAGGCCAGCTAGCGTTTAATGCTCCAGCCCAGTGTTTACCCTAGGTGCTGATTTGATTTAATTGTGGTTGTCATTAGCGGACGTTAGCATATCGCTGGGAGGCACTGGTGGGAGGCTTGCTAACGGTTAGCGCTGGGCTGCTAACGAAGCACGTGTGAACCCATGCATACTTGACGTTTATCACATTAAACAACAGCACTACCAAAGGGCTGCTACTGCTGAGATGAGGAGATCCCTGCAAGGCGGTCACATGATTACACTGTGTGGTATTAGAGCCGCATACACATACAAATGCACACTCACACACCCTCACACACACTCAGGCACACACGAACACACACACATACACAATACACACAGCGGGAGTCATCAGTGGGATCATAGAGCATCTGTCTCACACAGATAGGTAGAGAGAGACAACAGAGACTCAGCAGGGAGTAGAACAGTAGGCCACTACAGTCACACAGTCACACACTGACTACAGTCACACAGTCACACAGTGACTACAGTCACACAGTCACACACTGACTACTGTCACACAGTCGCACACTGACTACAGTCACACAGTCACACACTGACCACAGTCACACACTGACTACAGTCACACAGTCACACACTGACTACAGTCACACAATCACTCACTGACAACAGTCACACACTGACTACAGTCACACAGTCACACACTGACTACAGTCACACAGTCACACACTGACTACAGTCACACAGTCACACACTGACTACTGTCACACAGTCGCACACTGACTACAGTCACACAGTCACACACTGACCACAGTCACACACTGACTACAGTCACAAAGTCACACACTGACTACAGTCACACAGTGACACACTGACTACAGTCACACAATCACACACTGACTACAGTCACACACTGACTACAGTCACACAGTCACACACTGACTACTGTCACACAGTCGCACACTGACTACAGTCACACAGTCACACACTGACCACAGTCACACACTGACTACAGTCACACAGTCACACACTGACTACAGTCACACAGTCACACACTGACTACAGTCACACAGTCACTCACAGACTACAGTCACACAGTCACACACTGACCACAGTCACACACTGACTACAGTCACATAGTCACACATTGACTACAGTCACACAGTCACACACTGACTACAGTCACACAGTCACTCACAGACTACAGTCACACAGTCACACACTGACCACAGTCACACACTGACTACAGTCACATAGTCACATACTGACTACAGTCACACAGTCACACACTGACCACAGTCACACACTGACTACAGTCACACAGTCACACACTGACAACAGTCACACATTGACTACGGTTACGCAGTCACACACTGACCACAGTCACACAGTCACACACTGACCACAGTCACACAGTCACACACTGTCTACAGTCACACAGTCACACACTGACTACTGTCACACAGTTGCACACTGACTACAGTCACACAGTCACACACTGACTACAGTCACACAGTCACACACTGACTACAGTCGCACAGTCACACAGTGACCACAGTCACACAATCACACACTGACTACAGTCACACACTGACTACAGTCATACAGTCACACACTGACTACAGTCACACAGTCACACACTGACCACAGTCACACACTGACTACAGTCACATAGTCACATACTGACTACAGTCACACAATCACACACTGACTACAGTCACACAGTCACACACTGACTACAGCCATACAGTCACACACTGACTACAGTCACACAGTCACACACTGACTACAGTCACACAGTCACACACTGACTACAGTCACACAGTCACACACTGACTACTGTCACACAGTCGCACACTGACTACAGTCACACAGTCACACACTGACCACAGTCACACACTGACCACAGTCACACACTGACTACAGTCACACAGTCACACACTGACTACAGTCACACAATCACTCACTGACAACAGTCACACACTGACTACAGTCACACAGTCACACACTGACTACAGTCACACAGTCACACACTGACTACAGTCACACAGTCACACACTGACTACTGTCACACAGTCGCACACTGACTACAGTCACACAGTCACACACTGACCACAGTCACACACTGACTACAGTCACACAGTCACACACTGACTACAGTCACACAGTGACACACTGACTACAGTCACACAATCACACACTGACTACAGTCACACACTGACTACAGTCACACAGTCACACACTGACTACTGTCACACAGTTGCACACTGACTACAGTCACACAGTCACACACTGACCACAGTCACACACTGACTACAGTCACACAGTCACACACTGACTACAGTCACACAGTCACACACTGACTACAGTCACACAGTCACACACTGACCACAGTCACACACTGACTACAGTCACATAGTCACACATTGACTACAGTCACACAGTCACACACTGACTACAGTCACACAGTCACTCACAGACTACAGTCACACAGTCACACACTGACCACAGTCACACACTGACTACAGTCACATAGTCACATACTGACTACAGTCACACAGTCGCACACTGACCACAGTCACACACTGACTACAGTCACACAGTCACACACTGACAACAGTCACACATTGACTACGGTTACGCAGTCACACACTGACCACAGTCACACAGTCACACACTGACCACAGTCACACAGTCACACACTGTCTACAGTCACACAGTCACACACTGACTACTGTCACACAGTTGCACACTGACTACAGTCACACAGTCACACACTGACTACAGTCGCACAGTCACACAGTGACCACAGTCACACAATCACACACTGACTACAGTCACACACTGACTACAGTCACACAGTCACACACTGACCACAGTCACACACTGACTACAGTCACATAATCACATACTGACTACAGTCACACAATCACACACTGACTACAGTCACACAGTCACACACTGACTACAGCCATACAGTCACACACTGACTACTGTCACACAGTCGCACACTGACTACAGACACACAGTCATACACTGACTACTGTCACACAGTCGCACACTGACTACAGTCACACAGTCATACACTGACTACAGTCACACAGTCACACACTGACTACAGTCACACAGTCACACACTGACCACAGTCACACACTGACCACAGTCACACAGTCACACACTGACCACAGTCACATAGTCACACACTGACCACAGTCACACAGTCACAAACTGACCACAGTCACACAGTCACACACAGACTACAGTCACACAGTCACACACTTACCACAGTCACACAGTCACACACTGACTACAGTCACACAGTCACACACTGACCACAGTCACACAGTCACACACTGACCACAGTCACACAGTCACACAGTCACACAGTCACACACTGACCACGGTCACACAGTCACACACTGACCACAGTCACACAGTCACACAGTCACACACTGCTAAAACAACTAAATATACATAAGTAAGACCACATGGATGTTTTCACTTCCAATACCTTTTACAGAGTAATACATACTGAATAATAAATCATGATTCACTAATGATGCTAAATAATATGTTGAACTTTTTGTTTGGGGGAGGGGTTTTATTTATTTCATCATAATTTCTGGTGTCTTAAATCAATGATGCCCTTGCAGATTGAGGGGCCTACAGTTTCTAAAGAAACTACTGATGCCAGTGTCTGATTGTACAAAGGCATTACCTCAAAGGACAACACTGTCCATCTGTCCATCCCTAATAAAGATTCTTCAATGGTTTTTCAATTATGTAAAATAGCTATTTCTATCACACAGAGCTGAAACCTTGCTCATAGAGATATAGAGATACATATATATTTCCATGTCTCTAGCAGAATTGATAAGGATCGCCTGCTGAATGTGAATTAATGATCCAAGCTCATTAATTTCACTTCTAAAGAAGAGGTTTCTGGACAGACAGGGTCATTACAGATAGAAGGCCGTACTTATTAGTATTCAATTAAACAATACAGGGTCGCTACGGGAAGCCAGAGCAAAGGCTCAGCAGGTGGGCTCTCATCTACAGACTGTCACCATAATCAGAGATAATAAATTATTATGCAGATTATCAATAGAGAAAGAGATCAATTATTATGGAGATTGTCAATAGAGGAGGAGCCACACTGTGGAGACAGCATGGGCCCGCCCCATCATTCAATATAAAGTGCATCATTACAATGTGAATGGGGAATCACACAGTGATTTTAGTGAGCTAATAATCCATAAAGGGACAGTAATGCAGAAGCTATTGTTTTGGCTCACTCCTGGTCTAGGAGACGATAGTAGCAGTATTCAGTAGGAGAGAGTTAGTAGTGTACCATGCAGAAGGCAGTATTTGGGTGTGCTCCTTCGTTGCTGAGCTGGGGAGAATGAGAAAATATCATTCTGTCAGGGTGATTTGATAGCGGGATGAGAAATGTCAGAGGAGGAGATGACAAATCATCCAGCGAAGGAGAGGAGACCGGGAGACACAACGTGTCATTTGTCATGAGTGTCATTTGACTGCACCCCCCTCCTTTCCTCTCCTCTTGTCCTCCTCCCTCCCTCCTCTCCTCTCCTCTCCTCTCCTCTCCTCTCCTCTCCTCTCCTCTCCTCTCCTCTCCTCTCCTCTCCTCTCCTCTCCTCTCCCTCTCCTCTCCTCTCCTCTCTCCTCTCCTCTCCTCTCCTCTCCTCTCCTCCTCTCTCCTCTTGTCCTCCCCCTCCTCCCTCCTTCCTCCTCCTCTCCTCTCATCTTGTCCTCCCCCTCATCCCCTCTCTTAACCCCTCCTCTCCTCCTTTTCTAAACCCCATCAAGTTCTCTATATCTTTCCATCTCCCTCTCTCTCTCATCCTTCAGATGAATGCTACCTTGATAGCCATTCATTCTAAATTATCCTAATTTCACTCCTTTCACCCCGTCTGCGTCTGAGCGTGAGCGCGGAAATCAGATTTAAATTTGTGATGGAGTTGTTGTTGTTCAATCTTCCTCCCCTCCTCCTCCGTTTTTCTCTCACAATCTTTTTCGCAGTGAATGGAGAGGATTAGATTTGCACTCTGTGCAACACACACACACGCATGCATGCACACACACACACACACACACACAAACACACACACACACACACAATCAAAACGCAGTGCCCAGTGACATTTAAGAATATTCTGTCTTCTGTCTTGTCTTCAACATTGTCCTTTTTGTTCTGTTCTTTCTTCTGTCCTTCATTTTTAGAGAATACATCACCCCCAGTCTATTCTCTTAGAAGAAAGGGTTCCAAAAGAGTTCTTTGCAGAGGGATAGGGTTCTACCAATAACTGTTTTCATCTGTAGAACCTGTTTTGGAAGACAAGGTTTCTTTGTAAGGCAAAGTGTTCTACCGAGAAATGTTTTCATCCTAAGTACCATTTATGGTAGAAAGGGTTCTTTGATGATTGTTTGGAAGGCAAGAAGGATTCTATATAGAACCCTACTGAATCTGAATAAGCTTTGTCATTATTTTTTTTTTTATGGTGCCTGAGCATCAGTGTTTATTCTTTTTTACATATTTAACACCAGGAGTTTGAGTAGTCTCATTAGTTTAAAAAGATAGGTGAGAGAATGTTTTAAACTGAACCTGTATGGGAATATGTGTCTGGTATTCTCTTAATCATTTTACATATACAGTACTCACACTGTATATCTTTGTTATGATTTCTGTCTTTCTAATGATTCTTTTCTGTGATTTTATTGAGCAGAAAGTAGGATAATAGAAGGGAGTATGAGTGCACCAGCAGAGTAGTGTATGGTAGACAGCAAATTGGCCAGTTTTACCTAGTGCTGATTTCAGTGTAATATTTCTAGTGTTGATTCAGGAGTTGAATTAACTAAACACTCAGCGGTGTAAAAGAACCCCAATGTTGGCGTTAATAACCAGAGTTGAGGGTGATTGTGTCATCTTTACTCTGTGTAGAGTAAAACACTCAAAACCACGACCATCATTATCATATTTCCCAGCATGCTCTATTGCAGTTTGATTTTCAGAATTGTTTGTTTCAATATCTGTGTCTTTGTGTGTACATTGATTGGTTGATTAATCGTATGCTATAAATAACATACATTTTTCTAAACAAATCCAATCTGTTAGTAGTTGGACTTATTGCACCCTTTCATGAGATTATTGTTCAAGTTTAGATGAATTAGATGAGTCTCATCAACCATCCCTACCCTGGCAGTCATTCCGAATGCAGGTTGTGGGGGATTAAAAGTTGAAATTGTTGGATATCCTCACTCTGGCTGGATTCTAATAGGAATTATTCATCACTTTGCAAGACAGCATAATGTGACTTGCAGGCCTGATGTGGCCTGTAAACCAAGAGTTTCCTAACACTACTGTGCTAGGGCATAACTAGACCCTCAAACAAAGGACCATTCAAAAAGGTAGAACCATTTACAGGGGGTTCTATGACGAATCCTAAATAGAGAGTTCTAGGTACAACCCTCTGCAAAGGGTTATTTTCAACCTAGCATCAATAAGGGTTCCCCTATGGGGATAAACCAAAGAACCCTACATGGTTCTCCCTAGCACATTTTTTTCTAAGAGTGCAGTTGAGGTGAATCAACCTAAACCTCAGTGCTCTCTCATCCCTTCTGCCCTTTCCTAATGTACTTTAGCATGCATTGAATTACCCCCCTCCCTACTCTCTGCCCCCTACAGTATCTTCTCCGCTTAGAGGCAATGGTTTCATTGTCTACATTTCTAACTAATAGCAGACAATACAGACTACAGTCTAGAGTCAAAGTACAGACTATTTGATAGACGTATTGATTACTTGATTAAATGTTGATACAACACAAACATACACTCAGCTGGAGCAGTGACATTTACACGTACAACCTTTTTATCTGGCTTCTAATACCACCCTTTACAGTGTACCACCTAAAACCCAAACCCCTTCTCCTAAACCCTTCATGTCCCTATCTGATCCCTTTCCCCAAACTCTGCTTCCTTACACCCAATATTGATCTATCTAGTTTGTATCTATCTTCCCAGGGCCTACTGATGAAAACTAGCCAGCTGGCTAAATCTGGGACATTTACAGAAGTGTTAATTGATGTCCATTGTCCCTGTCAAATAAATAAATAAATCTTTGCCCCCCCTTCCTCCTCCTTAACCCGTCTCCCCCGTTCTCCTCTCCTCTCTTCAGTCCACCCTCTAGGCGGTGTGTTTGTGTATGTTTGTCTCTTTGTATGTGTGTGTGTGTGTGTGTGTGTGTGTAAGGCTTTGTTAGGTCTAGCTGTCCCCAGCTGAGTGTTGGGTCTGGTCTGGCCTAATGCAATAGTAATTAAGGACCATATTCAAGGCTGCATGGACACAAGACAATCCTGGCTAATGAACTATTGATCGACTGGGTCGCCCAGCCAGGCTAAAGCATGCTGTGTGTGTGTGTGTGTGTGTGTGTGTGTGTGTGTGTGTGTGTGTGTGTGTGTGTGTGTGTGTGTGTGTGTGTGTGTGTGTGTGTGTGTGTGTGCGCGCGCAGAGGCGTCATGCCGATAGGGGCACAGGGGCACATGCCCCTCAGATGTGCCCCTGTCCTGTTTAAAAAACATGTTTTTTAAACATTTAGTTGTTTCTCTGTAATACTACTAGCCACCAAGCAATTGAATTAAGTTGGCTTAGCTAGCAGATAGGTCCCCCTCCGGAACAACCCCCTGCCATCCACATGTACTTTGTGCCACTTCAGATTTTGGGGGTTCCTGACACCCCTGTGTGTGTGTGTGTGTGTGTGTGTGTGTGTGTGTGTGTGTGTGTGTGTGTGTGTGTGTGTGTGTGTGTGTGTGTGTGTGTGTGTGTGTGTGTGTGTGTGTGTGTGTGTGTGTGTCCATAGGACCCCAGCTGACCACTCATGTGCTTTTAGAGCACTGGCCTTGTTATAATACTGTGATTGACATATGCTAAGATTCACATCAATTGCCCTACTTCTTCCTCTGACCTGATTGAAGACTGACCGCTAGGATCCACAGACAAATTTGTGAAGACATTAATGACTGACACAGAGGGAGGAAAGGAGATTATTGGAAGGGAGAGAAAGAGGGGAGTGAGTGGAATTGGGGGAAGAGAGAATGAAAGAGAGAGAGAGAGAGAGAGAGAGAGAGAGAGAGGAAAGAGAGAGAGAGAGAGAGAGAGAGAGAAAAAAAGAGAGAGAGAGAGAGAGAAAAAAAGAGAGAGAGAGAGAGAGAGAGAAGAGAGAGAGAGAGAGAGAGAGAGAGAGGAGAGACTGATAAACTGACATCAAATTCCATCCATATATTTCAATGGATACAGTTAAATACTTGTTCGTTTTGACAATAGTTAGCATGACTTTACCTCCTACACAAAAATATATATCACTGTCATCACTGTATCATATAAAAACATACAAATCCACTGCCATTCCAAACCCCAGTAAAACTGCCGACAATGGTATGAAACAGGTATCCATTAAACCAAGGATTTTAAAAAGCATAACCTTACAATCACACCAAATTTCCAGAAATACCAGTTAAAACACTGTGCTTTCATTTGAGTGCTTTTCCCAGAGATCTGGCTCTGCACTATGAATTTTTGAACAGTGCCAAAATGCTCTCATTTCATCTGATCGCTTCAATCATATGGTAATCTGTGGCAGGCAGGTGGGCGAATATTGCTCAGCTATAATTGGCGGTTTGCTAATGGAGATGCTGGGTGTCTGTTGGATATATGTTTTAAGGCCTAACGAGTTTTGACGGATCAGATCAGAATGCGCTGGGCGCAGAGCATGTGTATGTGTGTAGGGGTGTGTGTGTAACTGTTGTAGCACACATCCCCGCAGCCCACGCAAGACGGGTCACATGAGCTTTAGGGGTCCCCAAACTCCCAAAAAACAACCCCCGCAGGTCGGACCCTCCAGATAGCCTTTAAACACATCATAAGCCATTAAAGACATTTTTAGAATGACAGGAAATTAGCTTTAAAACTGAAAAACTTTCTCTGAGCACATGGCAAAATGTGTAGAATAGCAGAAAATTAGTTCAGGGATACTTAAGAGTCTAGAAAATCCTTTATTTTTGTAGTTGATTTTTATTTATTTGCATTATTTGAACTTAAAATGTACATTTGAAGTATGAAGATTACATACACTTACGTTGGAGTCCACAAATGTCTTGATAACAAACTATAGTTTTGGCAAGTCGGTTAGGACGTCTACGTTGTGCATGACACAAGTCATTTTTCCAACAATTGTTTACAAACAGATTATTTCACTGTATCAAAATTTCAGTGGGTCAGAAGTTCACATAAACTAAGTTGACTGTGCCTTTAAACAGTTTGGAAAATTCCAGAAAATTATGTCATGGCTTTAGAAGCTTCTGATAGGCTAATTGACATCATTTGAGTCAATTGGAGGTGTAACTGTGGATGTATTTCAAGGCCTACCTTCAACCTCAGTGCATCTTTGCTTGACATCATGGGAAAATCAAAAGAAATCAGCCAAGACTTCAGAAAAAAATTGTAGACCCCCACAAGTCTGGTTCATCCTTGTAAGCAATTTCCAAATGCCTGAAGGTACCACGTTCATCTGTACAAACAATAGTACGCAAGTATAAACACCATGGGACCACGCAGCCGTCATACCTGTCAGGAAGGAGACGCATTCTGTCTCCTAGAGATGAACGTACTTTGGTGTGAAATGTGCAAATCAATCCCAGAACACCAGCATAGGATCTTGTGAAGATGCTGGAGGAAACAGGTGCAAATGTATTTGTATCCACAGTAAAACGAGTTCTATATTGACATAACCTGAAAAATCGCTCAGCAAGGAAAAAGCCAATGCTCCAAAACTGCCATGAAAAAGCCAGACTACGGTTGCAACTGCACATGGGGACAAAGATCGTACTTTTTGGAGAAATGTCCTCTGGTCTGATGAAACAAATATAGAACTGTTTGGCCATAATGACCATCGTTATGTTTGGAGGAAAAAGGGGGAGGCTTGCAAGCCGAAGAACACCATCCCAACTGTGAAGCATGGGGTGGCAGCATCATGTTGTGGGGGTGCTTTGCTGAAGGAGAGACTTCACAAAACAGTGGTGCACTTCACAAAACAGATGGCATCATGAGGTAGGAAAATTATGTGGATATATTGAAGCAACATCTCAAGACATCAGGCAAAATGGATTAAGGACAACAAAGTCAAGGTATTGGATTGGCCATCACAAAGTCCTGACCTCAATCCTATAGAACATTTGTGGTCAGAACTGAAAAAGCATGTGCCAGCAAGGAGGCCTACAAACCTGACTCAGTTACACCAGCTCTGTCAGGAGGAATGGGACAAAATTTACCCAACTTATTGTGGGAAGCTTATGGAAGGCTACCCGAAACGTTTGACCCAAGTTAAACAATTTTAAGGCAATGCTACCAAATACTAATTGAGTGTATGTAAACTTCTGACCCACTGGGAATGTGATGAAAGAAATAAAAGCTGAAATAAATCATTCTCTCTACTATTATTCTGCCATTTCACATTCTTAAAATAAAGTGGAGATACTAACTGACCTAAAACAGAGAATTTTTACGAAGATTAAATGTCAGGAATTGTGAAAAACTGAGTTAAAATGTATTTGGCTAAGCTGTACGTAAACTTCCGACTTCAACTGTATATATATATGTGCTGTATATATGCTGCGTATATATATATATATTTATATATATATATATATATATATATATATATATATAGATAGATAGATAGATAGATAGATAGATAGATAGATAGATAGATAGATAGATAGATAGAAAGATAGAGATATTTAGACTGCCAAAATGTGCCTAATTTGTTAATTAATTAATTAATTAATTAATGTTCAAGACTGTGCACTCTCCTTAAACTTCCTGACTGATGTCTTGAGATGTTGCTTCAATATATCCACATAATTTTCCTACCCCATGATGCCATCTATTTGGTGAAGTGCACCAGTCCCTCCTGCAGCAAAGCACCCTCACAACATGATGCTGCCACCCCCGTGCTTCACAGTTGGGATGGTGTTCTTCGGCTTGCAAGCATCCCCCTTTTTCCTCCGAACATGATGATGGTCATTATGGCCAAACAGTTCTATTTTTGTTTCATCAGACCAGAGGACATTTCTCCAAAAAGTATGATCTTTGTCCCCTGGCTAAGGTGTATGTAAACTTCCGACTTCAACTCTATATATATTAATCACTGCTCTGCAACATATACTTAAAACATGTAAGCATTTGCTGAGCTAGAACTAGAACTAGGAGATAATGTTGTCTTTATTAATGTTGTTAAATGTTCTAACTAAACTCAATTAGGCCAGGAACATTCAATAGTGCTATAAAATAAAACAAAAATATGTTTAGATATTTGTATTACATATTTTAATAATCTGATATTATAATTAAAACAATGAAGGCCTTTAGACACTTGCTGGCAATAATTGTACAAATGAAATGTTTTTTCTGGTGTCTGACGGAGCTGAGATGAATCCAGTTTTGGGGGTTTGGGGTGCATCCGTGTATGTGTGTTTGTGTGTGTGTCTGTGAAGTGTGTGCGTGTCTGTGTGTGTCTGTGTGGGGTGTGTTTGTGTGTGTATGGAGTGTGTGTGCGTGTGTGTGCATAGGTCTGCGCACATAGGCGCGTGTACATATCCCGCTGATCCCAATGCATTTTTTTACAGTGCCACATAATGAGATTTTACTGATACATTTGCATTGAGTAATATAATATAACTAGCCATCACCCATATCTTGACCAATACAGCTCCTAGTCACACCCAAGTAAAAGCCAATGTAATGATGAAAGGAGTTAGCTTAACACAGGCAACTTTAGGGCACCAAATATTATAACAAGTACTTAAAACAACCACGTTACGGTGGCTTGCGAAAGTATTCACCCCACTTGGAATTTTTCCTATTTTGTTGCCTTACAACCTGGAATTAAAATTCATTTTTGGGGGGTTTGTATCATTTGATTTAAACAACATGCCTACCACTTTGAAAATGCTAAATATTTTTTCTTGTGAAACAAACAAGAAATAAGACAACAAAACTGAAAACTTGAGAGTGCATAACTATTCACCCCCCCAAAGTCAATTCTTTGTAAAGCCACCTTATGCAGATATAACAGCTGCAAGTCTCTTGGGGTATGTCTCTATAAGCTTGACACATCTAGCCACTGGGATTTTTGCCCATTCTTCAAGGCAAAACTGCTCCACCTCCTTCAAGTTGGATAGGTTCCGCTGGTGTACAGCAAACTTTAAGTCATACCACAGATTCTCAATTGGATTGAGGTCTGGGCTTTGATTAGGCCTTTCCAAGACATTTACATTTTTCCCCTTAAACCACTCAAGTGTTGCTCTTGCAGTATGCTTAGGGTCATTGTCCTGGTGGAAGGTGAACCTCCGTTCCTTCAATTCAAATCAGTTTCCCAGTCCCTACCAATGAAAAACACCCCCACAGCATGATGCTGCCACCACCATGCTTCACTGTGGGGATACATATGCACGCACCACTTTTCGTACATATGCACGCACCACTTTTCTGTATCTTATTTTTGTAAATTTTGTATGTTCTGATTTGTGATTCTAAAGAGCAGCACACAGCATTAAAATGTCCTCTAATTTAGTAGCGTCCTATAGACTAATAGAGTGGTTACCAAACTTTTTATAGTCCCGTACCCCTTCAAACATTCAACCTCCAGCTGCGTACCCCTCTAGCACCAGGGTCAGCACACTCTCAAATGTTTTTTTTTGCAATCATTCTAAGCCTGCCACACACATTATATGATACATTTATTAAACATAAGAATGAGTGTGAGTTTTTGTCACATCCTGGCTCGTGGGAAGTGGCAAAGAGCTCTTATAGGACCAGGGCACAACTAGTAATATAATAATAATCAATAATTTAGCTCTTTATTGAACCATCTTACATATAAAACCTTAAGTGTTCATTGAAAATTGTGAATAACTCACTACAGGTTAATGAGAAAGGTGTGCTTGAAAGGATGCACATAACTCTGTAATGTTGGGTTGCATTGGAGAGAGTCCCAGTCTTAAATCATGTTCCACGCACATTCTGTGCCTGTATTTAGTTTACATGGAAGTGAGGGCCGAGATTCAACTCTCATATAGGTGCGTGGTTGCAAAGGGCGTCAGTGTCTTAACAGTGCAATTTGCCAAGGCAGGATACTATGAGCGCAGCCCAATCCAGAAATCTGGCAGTGGCTTCTGATTAAATTCAATTTTCACAGAACCGCTTGTTGCAATTTCGATGAGGCTCTCTTGTTCAGATATCAGTAAGTGGACTGGAGGCAGGGCATGAAAGGGATAATGAATCCAGTTGTTTGTGTCATCCGTTTGGGAAAGTACCTGCGTAATTGTACACCCAACTCACTCGGGTGTCTGTAAGCTTGAGTTCTTTTGCACACAAAAAATCATACAATGATGGAAAGACCTGTGTGTTGTTATTGTTATTAATGCAGACAGAGAAGAGCTCCAAATTCTTAATCATAGCCTCAATTTTGTCCCGCACATTGAATATAGTTGCGGAGAGTCCCTGTAATCCTAGATACAGATCATTCAGGCGAGAAAAAACATCACGCAGATAGGCCAGTCATGTGAGAAATTCATCATCATGCAAGCGGTCAGACAAATGAAAATTTGTATCAGTATTGAAAACTTTAAACTCGTCTCTCAATTAAAATAAACGTGTCAATACTTTGCCCCTTGATAACCAGCACACTTCTGTATGTTGTAAAAGTGTTACATGGTCACTGCCCATATCATTGCATAGTGCAGAAAATACATGATAGTTCAGGGGCCTTGCTTTAACAAAGTTAACCATTTTCACTGTAGTGTCCAAAAAATATTTTAAGCTGTCAGGCATTCCCTTAGCAGCAAGAGCCTCTTGGTGGATGCTGCAGTGTACCCAAGTGTTGTCGGGAGCAACTGCTTGCATGCGCGTTACCACTCCACTGTGTCTCCCTGTTATGGCTTTTGCGCCATCAGTACAGATACCAACATGAGCAGCAGCTACGTTTGGCTACATACAGACCATTAGTGGAATTCCCACAAGAGAATAACGGTTAATATAATTGGATGTTAATTATTTGACTAGGCTACCAGTATTTGACATTGTGTTGTTATTTTGCTGATCACTAGATGGAGTCATTTTATTTTTGTCAGTAAAACGAGCCTACTTAGGCGAGAAAAATATATATAAATCGACTGTTTGAAAATGTGAAGAAAAAAATCTAATTTTTATTTGGTGTACCACTGACGGCATTGTGCATACCCCTATTTGGGTCAGTCCTGACGACCCAACAGCACTGGCGGGTGGAGCGGGTGAGCAGAGGCGGCCGCTGGTTCGACAAGGTCGTGGACTGACCCGACGTTCTGCGTTAAGGCTGATGTCCAGTGGGTCTGTTCAGGGGTCGACCCCGATGTCGGGGAGCGAGACGATCCGGACAGTTTCGGTGGAATGCCTGAATCATCTCTGTGTCGAGGATGTCCTTGTCGGGGACCTAGGACCGGTCTTCAGGCCCATAACCTTCCCAGTACACTAGATAGTGGATCTCTCAGGCATTTGGAATCAAGAATGGCCTGTATGGCGTAGGCAGGTTCCCCTCTGACGTCCAGCGGTGGGGGCGCACTGCGGGTTAAAACTGTAGGATGAAGAGGACTGGAGGTGACACATGGAAGGACAAGGAGATGTTATACTGACGGGGTAACTGGAGGCAGTACGAGACAGGGTTGATGCGATGGAAATGAAAGACAGGGCTGCGTTCAAGAGCACAACGAAACAGAACACAAGTTGACTAAGAAAATAAATACAGAACCTTACATCTGCAGTCTGCAGTAAAAGGCACAGTACTCAACATTACAACATGTGACCATATAGACAGACACAATGGCAAAGTCAGAAGACTTGGAAACAGGGAATTGGGCTGTAATGAAACATAATCATATAGGATAACCATGAATGTTTTGCTAAATTATAATAATATGATTTACCATTAATAATAATATCACAATTCTCATGACGTATAAGAGACATAGGTTACAGTCACATCAGTGAAAAAGAAGAGCTTTTCGTGTCTTCAGTATAGTTAAAGTTCACAATCATTCATATGCATGCATGCAGTGTATTTGTATCATATACCAGCAATTTACAAACAAACTTATCATCACACATCAATACTGTCCATTGACAGCTGGAGGGTGACAGT
Organism: Oncorhynchus tshawytscha; assembly: GCF_018296145.1. Taxonomy (NCBI): domain Eukaryota; kingdom Metazoa; phylum Chordata; class Actinopteri; order Salmoniformes; family Salmonidae; genus Oncorhynchus; species Oncorhynchus tshawytscha. The sequence continues at coordinate 19,744,491 of NC_056444.1, forward strand.
GACAAAACTTTAAGATTCCCAGTTCTTTTAGATGTATTGTGCATAAAACATGAGTTGGTTTGTGAATGGAATCCTCTAATACATCTGGGCCTACATCTTGTTGAACTGTATCAGTAGTGAGAGTCTACATGGCTAGCTGAGAGAAGCTATACTTTATTCTTCTGATACATCGTAAATCACATGAATTATAAAGCAGAGTTTGTTTTGACAAGCAGAGCAAGAGGAAAACTAAACACGCACATGCAGACATGCACACACACACCCCCACACATACACTCACACACATGTATGCACATTGCACACAGGAGCACACAGGCACACGGGGACACGCATACACAGACACACAGACAGTTTATAAAAGTCGACATGAATAAGGAATGCCCTTTTGGGTGAACATAAACATGGAAGCGTGAGGAGGAAGCTGATTATCTGGTCCAGTATTGAACAGACGTACTGCAGGAGATCATGCACCACTGTCAGCAAGTGTGCACAGATAGGGCTCTACCTGTGCAGAGCATACTGTACATGTGTGTCCATTTGGCCTTCCACCTTCCAAAGTGGGCTTTTTGGTGGTGGTATAATTTCCCCCAAAAGTTTTTTACCCCCTTTTTCATGATATCCAATTGGTAGTTACAGTCTTGTCCTATCGCTGCAACTCCCGTACGGACTTGGGAGAGGCGAAGGTTGAGAGCCATGCGTCCTCTTCCAAAACACAACCCAAACTGTTTCTTCACACACTGCTCACTTCACCCCCGAAACCAGCCGAACTAATGTGTCGGAGGAAACACTGTTCAGTTGGCGATCAAGTCAGCTTGCTGGCACCCAGCCCGCCACAAGGAGTCGCTAGAGCACAATGGGACAAGGAAATCCCGGCCGGCCAAACCCTCCCCTAATCCGGATGACGCAGGGCCAGTTGTGCACCGCCTCAAGGTTCACGGCCGGCTGTGACACAGCCTGGGATCAAAGCCGGGACTGTAGTGACGCCACAAGAACTGCAATGCAATGCCTTAGACTGTTGCGCCACTCAGGAGGCCCAGTTTTGTTCCAGTTTTGCCTGACAAAAACAGAGTAGGCCTACGTTTATCCTGCCTATAAAATACAGTTTAGCAAACATATTCTGGCAAATTTATTAAGATATTTGTGAGGAAGAACAGGGCTACCCGGCTGGCAATGAGCACTCTGCTGGCATGCTGCCCTCCAAAGTGATGGCCACTGTGCAGACAGAACATGCTTTTCCATCCGATCCTGTTCCGATAAGCCATATGAATTTGCTTGCTCTGGACTACAGAGAAGTGACATTATACATCCCTAGTTGATATTGGCTGCTAACATGAATGACTCCAAATGCCAGTGTAAAACGCAGTTTATTTCTGTAGCCTATCTTGCGTTTCGAAAATGCATCACCATTTATGGCTGTACTGACAGGCTACATTTGCGCAGTGATTGTGTGTTTATGTTCGTGTGTGCACATGTACATGTGCGAGAGAGGAAGGTCGCAAGTTTTTCTTGAGTGTCGCGGGTCAGAAAGTTTGAAAAAAACTGGGATACAAGATAGTGGCAACACATGAAGTTGGGTTGGATATAGTAATGGTACATAGGATGCATGACAGTGGCATCATATGGAGTTGGGTCGGATATAGTAATGGTACGTAGGATGCATGATAGTGGCATCATATGGAGTTGGGTCGGATATAGTAATGGTACGTAGGATGCATGAGAGTGGCATCATATGGAGTTGGGTCGGATATAGTAATGGTACGTAGGATGCATGATAGTGGCAACACATGAAGTTGGGTTGGATATAGTAATGGTACATAGGATGCATGACAGTGGCATCATATGGAGTTGGGTCGGATATAGTAATGGTACGTAGGATGCATGATAGTGGCATCATATGGAGTTGGGTCGGATATAGTAATGGTACGTAGGATGCATGAGAGTAGCATCATATGGAGTTGGGTCGGACATATTAATGGTACGTAGGATGCATGAGAGTGGCATCATATGGAGTTGGGTTGGATATAGTAATGGTACGTAGGATGCATGATAGTGGCATCATATGGAGTTGGGTTGGATATAGTAATGGTACGTAGGATGCATGATAGTGGCATCATATGGAGTTGGGTTGGATATAGTAATGGTACGTAGGATGCATGAGAGTAGCATCATATGGAGTTGGGTCGGACATATTAATGGTACGTAGGATGCATGAGAGTGGCATCATATGGAGTTGGGTTGGATATAGTAATGGTACGTAGGATGCATGATAGTGGCATCATATGGAGTTGGGTTGGATATAGTAATGGTACGTAGGATGCATGATAGTGGCATCATATGGAGTTGGGTCGGATATATTAATGGTAGGGTGATAGTATATCTTCTATATTCACTGGAATTGTAAGTGAAGCATTTATTCCAGTTCAAAATAGTTTTGCGATATTTATTCATTGGACTGCGCTACTTTCCCCTCTTCTTGTAAGAATTGCTCAAGAGTCTGTGACACAGTTGTGGGTTTTATTTTGGGGGGTGCCCTTGTTTTTGTTGAGTACATGACTAGAGTGGCTGGAGTCTTAGACCATTTTTAGGGCCTTCCTCTGACACCGCCTGGTATAGAGGTCCTGGATGCCAGGAAACTTGGCCCCAGTGATGTACTGGGCCGTACGCACTACCCTCTTTAGTGCCTTGCGGTCGGAGGCCGAGCAGTTGCAATACCAGGCAGTGATGCAAACAGTCAGGATGCTATCGATGGACTTAGGGTTGTACCTGGTAGGTTCCTTGATAATTTGTGTGAGATTGAGGGCATCTAGCTTAGATTGTAAAACAGCCGGGGTGTTAAGCATATCCCAGTTTAGGTCACCTAACAGTACAAACTCTGAAGATAAATGGGGGGCAATTAAATCACATATGGTGTCCACAGCTGGGGGCTGAGGGGGATCTATAACAGGCGGCAACAGCGAGAGACTTATGTCTGGAAAGGTGGATTTGTAAAAGTAGAAGCTCAAACTGTTTGGGCACAGACCTGGATAACATGACCAAACTCTGCAGGCTATCTCTGCAATAGATTGCAACTCCACCCCCTTTGGCAGTTCTATCTTAGCGGAAAATGTTGTAGTTGGGGATGGAAATTTCAGAATTTTTGATGGTCTTCCTAAGGTAGGATTCAGACACGGCTAGGACATCAGGGTTGGTGGAGTGTGCTAAAGCAGTGAACAAAACGAACTTAGAGAGGAGGCTTCTGGTGTTAACATGCATGAAACCAAGGCTTTTACGGTTACAGAAGTCAACAAAAGATAGCGCCTGGGGAATAGGAGTGGAACTGGGGGCTACAGGGCCTGGGTTAACCTTTACATCACCAGAAGAACAGAGGAGGAGTAGGATAAGGGTATGGCTAAAGGCTATAATAACTGGTCGTTCAGTGCGTTAGGGACAGAGAATAAAAGGAGCAGATTTCTGGGTGTGGTAGAATAGATTCAGGGCATAATGTACAGACAATGGTATGGTAGGATGTGCGTACAGTGGAGGTAAACCTAGGCGTTGAGTGACGATGAGAGAGGTTTCGTCTCTGGAGGCACCAGTTAAGCCAGGTGAGGTCTCCGCATGTGTATGGGGTGGGACAAAAGAGCTATCTAAGGCATTTTGAGCGGGACTGTGGGCTCTACAGTGAAACAGAACAGTAAGAACTAGCCAAGACAACAGTAAACAAGGCATATTGACATTAGAGAGAGGCATGAAGCAAACACAGGTGTGGACCAGGAGAGCTAAGACAACAACAGGTAAATGGTGATGAATGGGCAGAGCGGGTCAGTTAGGTACATAGAGGGCCTGAGTTTGAGGCTGGGGCCGACAGGTAAACAAAATAAGGTATCGTGTTATTGAAACAGTCCAGGGGGATCAGCTGTGTAGCTGAGTGATCACAGGATCAAAAGAGCAGCAATAGGTGAGTCATTGTGTCATTCGGTAGTCACTACTACGCTAGGCGCGCAGGGGACACAGCATCCGGAAAAGCTAGCGGTCCGGGGCTAGTAGATGATTCTTCGGCGACATCGTAACAGACCACATCGGGCGATCACGTCAGCAGTCCAGTCATAATAGACCGGCTGGGCTCCGTGTCAACAATAAAGGGTCCAGGCCAATTGGCAAAGGAGGTATTGTAGCCCTAGAATTTGCTGGTATATGGGCCTAGCTCGAGGCTAGCTCGAGGCTAGCTGGTCCTTGCTTTGGGACAGAGGCATTAGCGAACAGTAGCCACTCATTTGCAGATAGCTAGCTGCGATGATCCGGTGTAATTATCCAGAGCGGCAGGAATTCGGTGATGTGGTAGAGAGAAGCAGTCCGATATGCTCTGGGTTGATATCAAGCTGTGCAGACAGGCATGTGTTGTCCGAACTAAGGCTGGCTGGCTGGTGACCCAGAAAAAGGTGAAGACCTCTAGCCGCGGCTAACAAAGACTAGTAGCTAGTTAGCTGGCTAGTTCCTGATGGAAGTTCCAGTTATCAAGAATAAAAATAGCAGATCCGTATCACATTGGGTGAAGCGGGTTGCAGGAAAGTATATTTAGTTCATAGATAGAAAGTGAGATTAAGATATATATGAAAAAGACAGGCTATTTACATGGGATACGACACAGGATAAGACAAAGACAAACACACACGTCCTACTGCTACGCCATCTTGATTTTTTTGGGGATAACTTATTAGTGTTAGCAAGAACTATTATTTCCAGCTGGATAACACAACAACTAGCTCGGTAGCAAGTCTAAACAATAGAAAGCATGATAATGTTAACTAGTAGTAATGTAAATTGTCTTAGCTACGTTCTTCTTCTCTACCACAGATTCTTCTTCTCTACCACAACGTCTCAGACTCCAGGATGGGACAACGCTTACACCAAAGAAACAGATGAAGACGAATACAGAGTTGTCAATTTCCGTTGTTACTTGATGATTAGGCTAACAATAAAAATCATTTTAATTGTCCAAGAAATGTATGGTCTTTTTACGTGGCATTGAATTTCACGAAAGGAGAAGCTCATCTTTTGTTTATAGGCATTTTGACTTCGTAATGAGTAGTAAGTAATTACATAGAAATTACTCACACGTAAATTTAAAGTTACACTTAACTTTAAATAGCTAAATCCTGTGTTACAACAAGCGACAAAGATGTTCTACTTGTACAGATATTAAAGCTATGTACTCTGTAGTGGGTTAGTGTATTTATTTTCATACTTGGATGGCGCATTCAGAAGCTGACGATTCGATTGTAAGAATGAGTAGCATACTTTGTAGATACACAATAATTACAAGTACTGTAAGTAGCCGTCAAGATACGCTTCACTTTAACTAGCTTAATCCTTTGTAACACCTACTAATTACATTGTACTTATGCAGGTATTACATGTACTCTGTGGTGTACAGGTGTGCTTAGCCTTCCACATGGATGGTGCTTCCGGAAACCTTACAATTAGGGCCAGGTTGTCAGGATGGTAATGTACTATACAAGTACACATTGATTACAAGTAAGTACCACTCAAGTTACACTTTAACTAGCTAAATCCTGTGTAACGCCTAGTAATTGCATTGTACTTATGTATGTAATCTGTGGTGTACTTGTGTGTTTATCCTCCCACTTGAGGATGACACCTACGTGGTAGACCCCATTCACTGAGGTTGACCTACATCTTGTCTGTTTTTGTAAACTCAACCAAGTTAACACAGATGGTATACTTTTGGGGGGCAAGTGCTAGCCACAACACAGTGGAATTTTTGAAGCGTGCGTTCGCGGGTAGGTAATTAGAGCCTATGTAATCTCGGGACACCAAGCAAATCTGTACACAAGAGATTGCTACATTGTGATAGTTATCACTGAATCGGAAGCAGCTGAGAAGATCAAAACACTACATTTGTGAATTTAGTGGAAACCTTCCCATTTGTAACAAGCACGGTAACAAGCATTCGTTGTTACACCTCTTTAATTACAGGCTGCAATTACCACCAGTTACATGTTATTACAGTGTAACTATGCGTTATGACAATCAACTGAAATGCTTGTTGCAGTGTAATTACATTGTAATAAGCACCCCTTCAAATGAACTGTTACCGAAATAGTCAAGGGGTGTGAATACTTTCTGAAGGCACGTTGTAAACCGTATACATATACTGTGCATATTTACTGTATACAGTATGTACTGTGTCTAAATATATAACATAACTGGAACAATCAAGCTGTGTATTCCACTAAGGAGTTCAAATATTCTATTTAGCAGTACTTTTCTAAACAAACCACCATGTCAGTGTAAATGCCACGTGAAAATCTAGGCCATACTAATCTGTAGCACAAACCCAATCTGGGGAGATCTGAAGAGTACGTGATTAATTCTTCACTAGTAATCATGTAATTCTTTCATATAAAACAAAGCTTAAGCCATATTTGCTAAGATATTTGACCTTGTCTGAGAGTTAAGACATTACAGCATGGATTTAAAATGCATCTAAAGATTAGAAAAATCATGGTTGACTATTACCAAGGATTATAAGAGCCCAAGGAAAATTGCTTTTCATTTTCAAAATAAAACTGATTTTAGTGGTCTGAACTAAAGCCCAGGTGGTATATTATTATTATTATTATTATGTATATATACTGTATACATTATATTTTTTACTGATGGTAAATAGGGATAGCTGGAAGAAGTATTACATACAGAACATACCTGTTTTTTTCACCTTCATTTGTCCTCCTCCCCTTTTTTTCCAGCTAAGCATTGAAAGTAAAGGAATATCTTTAAGAGCAACAAGATTTGTTCTGAATGTGTGATTCACAGCTCGAGGCTACAAGGGGCTTGGAACACACACATTCCCTTTGATATGAGCTCATTCAGGGAGAAGAATCCTTCATGACTATCAAGTCTGTCAGTCAATCATATTTACTGATGCTACCCTACCTGTGTTTGTCTGTGAATGGCAATGATTTTACAGATGGTACCTTCAGGTTCTCTGACTGCCCCCCTGACAGAAAATATATTTTCATTTCATTTTACTTTCATGGTCTTTAGAAAAAATCTACAAGTACAAGGTTGTTTTCTGAAAACGCTGTGTTTCATAATTCATGTAGTAAGTTGCAGCAGGTGGTAACTCAAGTGAAGCAGGGCCTTGCTTGAGGTTTAGTGGTTCATAGGAATGGGAAACAGAAACTACTGATCATCTACTACACTGCCTGTTATTAACCTCTTCTCTCTTCTTCAAATAAGTTATCTATTTTCTTCAGAGAGAGAAACAAAAATACCTACAACATTTAATAGAATTAGTACCCGTTATCAACAGACTTCAACTTGTTTTCTTTAAAATACTTCTGACGAGTGCTTGATTGAACTTGCATGCTGAGGGAAGTTTGAACTTTTGGGGTCTTTTCCTTTGGTTTTATTGCAAGCTAATCTCAGCATTTGAATGAGAACAACTGTGTATTTGACACAGGACTCCTAGACACCCAAACTGACCTCATAGTTATAGTCTAGCTACAGTGCATTCGGAAAGTATTCAGACCCCTTGACTTTTTCCACATTTTGTTAGGTTACAGCCTTATTCTAAAATTGATTAAATCATTTATTTTTTCCGCTCATCAATCTACACACAATACCCCATAATGATGGCAGGTAGCCTACTGGTCAGAGCGTTGGGACAGTGACCGAAAGGTTGCTAGATCGACTCCCAAAGCTGACACAAGTTTGTCTTTCTGAACAAGACAGTTAACCCACTGTTCCTAGGCTGTCAGTGTAAATAACAATTTGTTATTTTCAAAAACTGAAATATTACATTTACATAAGTATTCAGACCCTTTGTATTTTATTGAAGCACCTTTGGCAGCCATTACAGCCTAGAGTCTTCTTGGGTATGACTCTACAAGCTTGGCACGCCTGTATTTCGGGAGCTTCTCCCATCCTTCTCTGCAGATCCCCTCAATCCCCTCATCAGGTTGGATGGGGAGCATTGCTGCTCAGCTATTTTCAGGTCTCTCCAAAGATGTTCGATTGGGTTCAAGTCTGGACTATGGCTGGGCCCCTCAAGGACATTCAGAGACTTGTCCCGAAGCCACTCTTGAGTTGTTTTAGCTGTGTGCTTAGAGTCGTCCAGTTGGAAGGTGAACCTTTGCCCCAGTCTGGGGTCCAGAGCGCTCTGGAGCAGGTTTTCATCAAGGATCTCTCTGCCGCTGAAAAACATCCCCACCACATGATTCTGCCACCACTATGATTCACCGTAGGGATGGTGTCAGGTTTCCTCCAGACGTGATGCTTGGCATTCAGGCCAAAGAGTTCAATCTTGGTTTTATCAGACCAGATCATTTTGTTTCTCATAGCCTGAGAGTCTTTAGATGCCTTTAGGCAAACTCCAAGTGGGCTGGCATGTGCCTTTTACTGAGGAGTGGCTTCCGTCTGGCCATGTTTGATGGAGTGCTGCAGAGATGGTTGTACTTCTGGAAGGGTCTCCAATCTCCACAGAGGAACTTTAGAGCTCTATCAGAGTGACCATCGGGTTCTTGGTCACCTCCCTGACCAAGGCCCTTCTCCCCCGATTTCTCAGTTTGGCTGGGCGGCCAGCTCTAGGAAGACTCTTGGTGGTTTTAAACTTCTTCCAATCAAGAATAATGGAGGCCACTTCCCCACATCTGTGCCTCGACACAAACCTGTCTCGAATTTCTGTTCTGACATGCACTGTGAACTGTGTGCTCCTGAGTGGCGCAGTGGTCTAAGACACTGCATATCAGTGTCACTACAGACACCCTGGTTTGAATCCAGGCTGTATCACAACCAGCTGTGGCTGGGTGTCCCATAGGGTGGTGCACAGCATCGTCCGGGTTTAGACGGTGTAGGGCATCCTTGTCAATAACAGTTTTTGACTTGCTTAGTTAAATAAAGGTTGCACACACACACACACACATAGACAGTGTGTGCCTTTCCAAATCATGTCCAATCAATTACATTTACTACAGGTGGACTTCAATCAAGTTGTAGAAACATCTCAAGGATGATCAATGGAAACAGGATGCACCTGAGCTCAATTTTGAGTCTCATAGCAAAGGGTCTGAATACTTATGTAAATAAGGTATTTCTTTTATATATATTTATACATTTGAAAACATTTCTAAAAACCTGTTTTCGCTATGTCATTATGGGTTATTGTGTGTAGATTGATGAGTTTTTAAAATGTTTTTATCCATTTTAGAATAAGGCTGTAATGTAACAAAATGTGGAAAAGGTTAAGGGGTCTGAATTACTTTCTGAAGGCACCGTATGATCACCAACGGCCTTTCATAATCCACAATAAATGCATCTCATGTCCGTAAAATTCCCACTTTCACAAAATGGCTGGCGTTGCCTTAGTTCAGGAGCACAGACAACAGTACCAGTCTGATATGAATAACAGATTCCACCAGATTTATGGTGACTGCTTCTGAAGAGGAGAGCTATCAACTAACCTTGACGGTTTCTCATTTCGCCAAGCCAGATGAATGACCCCACAGGAAACTCTCCATCGCTGACACAAAATGGAGAGGATTAAGATGAACCGTGATTAGATCAGAAAGGAGGAGGAAGTCCTGGCAGCACTCAGTGATATTACTTAAGTCTCTCTTTTCAATCAAATTTTACTGATATGAAATAAAGTACTAAGAGAGAGAGGGCGTGTTCTGTGAATTAAAAGCTCAGGCAATGTAATTAGTGAAAGCTTGTATATCTGCCCTGAGATCTTTAAAAAACAACAATAACAAGGAATAGGACAAACTGGGAGGGATTTCCCCGCTCCGTTTGAATTTTAAGATCCATTTCATTTAATTTGCTTTGATATTGAATGATGAGGACAAATTTGGTTTGGTAGTCTATTGTTAGGTGGATGGCCATGTCAAATAATTGGATGGAAAGAGATTGCCAGCTAGCCAACCATCATGAGAAATGATCATACTTTAAACCCTCTAAACTTACTGATCAGAAGGATTGAAGCTTAATGTTTAAATCTTAATACACAGAAGGTAAATTTGCCCCCGCATTCAGTTGATGAAGTTGATAATGAAGGATGTACAGTAGAGTACAGAGCAATATTATCATTATAGACTACGACTGAATTTCCATCTCCTAGAGAGAAGGCTCTGTCAACAGCATAATACCGGAATCTAGATTATATATTACGTGGGTAACGGTGAAAAGTTATCTTTTAACCTTTGACTGTCCACTAGTGTCCGGGAGACTGACATTCACCTTTCAAAAGGCCAGCTGTTATACTCTACATGCTGTAGGTTTGTACGGGTGAAACAACAAAGAGCTCGCTACATGGCACTCACAAACAGTTAGTGTCTAGCCTTGACCTTGGTATTGGGACCCAAAGACCATAAATGTATCTTGACCTTGGTATTGGGACCCAAAGACCTTAAAGGTATCTTGACCTTGGTATTGGGACCCAAAGACCATAAAGGTATCTTGACCTTGGTATTGGGACCCAAAGACCATATATGTATCTTGACCTTGGTATTGGGACCCAAAGACCTTAAGGATATGTGCAAATGCACCACGGACACCTCAAAAAGAAAGGGCTTCCGTTTGATGTAGCAGGGGTAGAGGGGAGGCACACACACAGACGCAAACACAGGGTTATGTTTTCAAAAGCTGCATAGGATACCCATAGGCCTGAATATCATTACGCAGCTTTGAAATGGGTGTCTCAGACGGTTTATAATTACAAACAAACCTCATCATGATTAAAACATCACAGTGGGGAGATGGGGCCAGGGAGAACTGATCAAGAGAGTGTGTGTGTGTGTGTGTGTGTGTGTGTGTGTGTGTGTGTGTGTGTGTGTGTGTGTGTGTGTGTGTGTGTGTGTGTGTGTGTGTGTGTGTGTGTGTGTGTGTGTGTGTGTGTGTGTGCGGTGTGTGTGTGTGTGTGTGTGCGGGTGCGCGTGCGCGGGTGTGTACCTGAAAGGTGTGTGTGATCCAACACATGAAGACATGCAGTCTTTCAAAGGGAAACATGAAGAGTAAAATGAGGCCTGAGATCAATATGTCATGTTTAATTAGATGCTAACTGATTTAGTACGGGAATCATGTCCAAGATATACCCCTGTCATGGAAATCAAGTCTTTCCAATTTGGAAAGGGGAGAAAATAAGTATGTGTACATGTGTGTTTGTGAGGGGAGGAGGGAGTTGGTCTTCACTTCAAAGTATGGGGCAGGCTGTGATTGCCTTCTGAGCCATTTCAGAAAACATTGAGAGTCATCTGCCTTGGGTGCCGCTGTGATTTTGACTTTGTCCCCATATCAATTGCCTGTTTGGGGAGGAAGGAAGGGAAGTGAAGGGAAGGGAGGGAGGTGATGGGGGATTGTTCGGGCGCTGTAAAACTGTTGAGGGGTTTCCATAGCAACAGTAATGAGGGGACACAGGACACCCCCAGGGGATGGGGAGGGGTGTCAGAATTTGTGGACGGGAAGGGAAGAATTGAGGCCTCTAGGCTTGGCACAGCAGTTCATATTCAAACACACAAGCTATAGTCTGACTTTGGTCAATCTTGTGGTGTTGAGAATCTCCATGAACATACTGTTTGAAATGCAATAGAACACTAATGCTTCCTTCGACATGCTAGCAGTGTGTAGGAATAAGAGCTTGTTGAAATGGTTCTGAAGGTGTTTCTCAAGGGGCATTCAAAAGCCTAAAGGACAAGTGACTCAGTCCGCATTAGAAAGTAAGACGACCACTTTATCTGTCAATGAAGCAATTAACAGTACTTACTTGCTGCATGTTTCCCCTGCTCTGAGTGTCTGCCGGGCCTGTATCATAACCTCGAGCCACTGTACGCCTACAGAGTGACTGTGACATAGTCTTCACCAGCATGAAAGAATTCGTCACAAATGTAGACCGTTTTCACAACGCACCACTGTACAGCAGACCAATATGGAGTCAGTGACTACACACCTATTGGACATTATCGCCAGAACTTTATGCATTTTATGCAACTATGGTAGATACAGTGACGTATGGATTCCAGGGCCTGCTCTTAAGTCAGAGCTGCTAGAGTCATACAGCCATGGATCTGATCTTTAGCTGAGCTCCATGTGTGGTCTAAGCACTGAGCGAAAGCCTAAACAGGTCCATATCCCAACACACACGTACACACACACTCTCACACACACATACACACACACACACACACACACACACCACAGGTTGCCTCATCGATGCCTTGATCGATATGTGGACATGTGGGTATTGACCAGGGTAATGATATCAGTAATCACACACAGACACAGACACAGACACACACACACAGTCACAGTCACAGACACACACACACACACACACACGGTAAGTGTCTAGGTATAGGTGTAGGGGCGATGGTAAGTATCTAGGGATAGGTGTAGGGGCGACGGTAAGTGTCTAGGGATAGGTGTAGGGGCGACGGTAAGTGTCTAGGGATAGGTGTAGGGGCGACGGTAGGGATAGTGTCTAGGGATAGGGATAGGTGTAGGGGCGACGGTAAGTGTCTAGGGATAGGTGTAGGGGCGACGGTAAGTATCTAGGGATAGGTGATGGGGCGACAGTAAGTTTCTAGGGATAGGTGTAGGGGCGACGGTAAGTATCTAGGGATAGGTGTAGGGGCGACGGTAAGTGTCTAGGGATAGGTGTAGGGGCGACGGTAAGTATCTAGGGATAGGTGTAGGGGCGATGGTAAGTATCTAGGGATAGGTGTAGGGGCGACGGTAAGTATCTAGGGATAGGTGTAGGGGCGACGGTAAGTATCTAGGGATAGGTGTAGGGGCGATGGTAAGTGTCTAGGGATAGGTGTAGGGGCGATGGTAAGTGTCTAGGGATAGGTGTAGGGGCGACGGTAAGTATCTAGGGATAGGTGTAGGGGCGATGGTAAGTATCTAGGGATAGGTGTAGGGGCGACGGTAAGTGTCTAGGGATAGGTGTAGGGGCGACGGTAAGTATCTAGGGATAGGTGTAGGGGCGATGGTAAGTGTCTAGGGATAGGTGTAGGGGCGATGGTAAGTATCTAGGGATAGGTGTAGGGGCGACGGTAAGTATCTAGGGATAGGTGTAGGGGCGACGGTAAGTGTCTAGGGATAGGTGTAGGGGTGAAGGTAAGTATCTAGGGATAGGTGTAGGGGTGACGGTAAGTGTCTAGGGATAGGTGTAGGGGCGACGGTAAGTATCTAGGGATAGGTGTAGGGGCGACGGTAAGTATCTAGGGATAGGTGTAGGGGCGACAGTAAGTATCTAGGGATAGGTGTAGGGGTGACGGTATGTATCTAGGGATAGGTGTAGGGGCGACGGTAAGTATCTAGGGATAGGTGTAGGGGCGACAGTAAGTATCTAGGGATAGGTGTAGGGCGACTGTAAGTATCTAGGGATAGGTGTAGGGGCGAAGGTAAGTATCTAGGGATAGGTGTAGGGGTGACGGTAAGTATCTAGGGATAGGTGTAGGGGCGACGGTAAGTATCTAGGGATAGGTGTAGGGGCGACGGTAAGTGTTTAGGGATAGGTGTAGGGGCGACGGTAAGTATCTAGGGATAGGTGTAGGGGCGACGGTAAGTGTCTAGGGATAGGTGTAGGGGCGAAGGTATGTATCTAGGGATAGGTGTAGGGGCGACGGTAAGTATCTAGGGATAGGTGTAGGGGCGAAGGTAAGTATCTAGGGATAGGTGTAGTGGTGACGGTAAGTGTCTAGTTATAGAGGCTAGGAGATGTAGTTGATCTGGGCTTGTGATGTCACCACATGGTAAAAAATACAAGACAGAATGCGTTTAAAACCTATAGGTTACACCGCAAGACTATTGCCTTCCCTCAAGTGAAATGTCTACATGTGTAATTTTAGGTTATCTAATAAAAGATAAACAATCATTCAAGCATTAGGTCTACTAATTCAAAGACAAATAAAATACAATTCCTGGACAGGGTCATTAAAGTAATCAGAACATCTCAGAACATCTCAGGCTTAACAGTGAGGAGCATCAGCCAACAGTGATCCGACTGCAGCCAATAAAAACAACGTTGACTTAATAGCCAATTGTGTCTGTCTGTCTGTCTCCTTCCCAAGACACCCTTAGTCACGCACAGTGATTTCATTGGGCAGATCAGTGTCAAGTCCAACACACACACATACAGGGACAGAAACACACACACGCAGGTGAGAGAAACACTCAGACATACACACACACACACACACACACACAGACACACACACATTCACACATACACACATTCACACACACAGACACACAGAGACACACACACACACACTTTAATAAGACCACACTTTTTTCCCCCATGTCACTACGATAAGCCCTCCAACATCAGACAGCAAATTGTTCTTGTTCACTGTCTGGGGAAGAAGACTAGCTGACAAAACAAAAGAAAGAGAGAGGGAGAGAAAGAGAGAGGGAGAGAAAGAGAGAGGGAGAGAAAGAGAGAGGGAGAGAAAGAGAGAGGGAGAGAAAGAGAGAGGGAGAGAAAGAGAGAGGGAGAGAAAGAGAGGGAGAGAAAGAGAGAGGGAGAGAAAGAGAGAGGGAGAGAAAGAGAGGGAGAGAAAGAGAGAGGGAGAGAAAGAGAGGGAGAGAAAGAGAGAGGGAGAGAAAGAGAGGGAGAGAAAGAGAGAGGGAGAGAAAGAGAGAGGGAGAGAAAGAGAGGGAGAGAAAGAGAGAGGGAGAGAAAGAGAGAGGGAGAGAAAGAAAGAGGGAGTGCAGTGGAGTGTGCAGTGTATGTGTGTGTGTGCTCTTGCAACCGTATATGTGTATGTATTTGTGTGTGTATTTGTGTGTGTGTGTGTGTGTGTGTGTGTGTGTGTGTGTGTGTGTGTGTGTGTGTGTGTGTGTGTGTGTGTGTGTGTGTGTGTGTGTGTGTGTGTGTGTGTGTGTGGGTGGGCTACCTGCCAAGACAAGAGGACTGGGATATCTAGAATCTACACAGCCCTTGAATATGTTCAGTTAAATAAAGCGATTGTTCTTTAAAAGCTTAATCAAGCCCTCATTAGCATAGCAGTAATAGCTGCGTTTGGTGGCTGTGGCCCATTGCCTCTGCCCCCATGTTAATTATGCTAATTGCCCCATTAATGCTTTAAATACTTCAAAGTTATGCTAATGAGCCTGGTAATCCACAAAGGCAGCTCCCGACAAGTGTTTGATTCACCCTCCATCACCGGAAAAGGAGTTTAGTGTTACAAGTCCACAACCACATGCACAAACACACACACACACACACTCACAAATGCTCACATGCATGAGCACGCACTCGTACACACGCTGACATGTTTTCTCACACACACACACACACACACACACACACACACACACACACACACACACACACACACACACACACTCAGATCAAAGCTTTAAATCACAAAAAAAGGAGAAGGCGTCAACGACAGACACTCCAAGCGGCATGCTGGTTAAATGAATACAATACAGTGATAAGTCACCACACAGACTGAGGAGTTATGGATATGACAGACCTTTCTAAGTACTAATTATCCTGTGTTCATGTGTTCACACACACACACACACACACACACACACACACACACACACACACACACATCAATGAGGGCCTGTTGACTGATAAAATCCCAGGCTAATATGTTGGAGAGTCAAATCAATATGAGCCAATACTTAATGAAGTCACACACACACACACACTTCCCATGCATAATAGAGCAGTTAATGAAGTGAGAGCTAAAACACACACTAATTTGAATGAAAGATGAACTATCTCTGGTGAGTGTGTTTCATGCTTGCACTCTTGCATGTGTGTGCAGTGCCGTCTATAGCAATAACACAAAATCAATGAGTAGAAACACAGCTATCATCTCCAAAAATGCTGCCTTCCTCTTCACCAACTTATAATTACATTTGCAGTGAGTGCAAACACACAGACACACGCACGCACGCACACACACACACACACACACACACACACACACACGTACACACACACACGCACACACAAGACAGTATGGATGACAGTAACCTATAATAAAACTCATGGCACTTTAGATGGAATAATCAGATCTCATTGTGAGGGCAAAGCAATGTAATTCCAATCAGATAAGTATAAATACAAACCCATTTGGTGGTTACGAACACATTTGGCTATTCTCATACTCACAAGTAAAAAAAAGAAATGTGTCCATATACAATGATTTCCCCATTTATTTTCAAACCACATATAGAGAAGGGTGGGAATGAGGTAGAGAGAAAGAGAGAGGGGAAGGGGGGGTAGCAGAGGGAGAGGTGATGGGATGAGAGACAGAAAGCAGGGGGGTTGAAGAGAAAGAGGGAGAGAGAAAGATAAATGAAGAGAGAGAGGGGAGAAGCCCCCTTGCATTAGCGTTGTCATTAATCTTGTGGGGTCTTAAAGGTGTAATCCAATGAACGAGGGAGAGACGCTTCACTCTGAGATGGATTAAATATACATGGAGAATGATTCTCCTACACACACACACACACACACACACACAAAGTGTCGGAGAGGGCTTGTTGCTCTCCGATATGGCGACATCTTTCGGGGAAGTCGAAATGTTCACTGGACCGTGATAGGCGAGGACAGCGCAATCAGAGAGAAACCAAAGAAACACACACACATACAGAGCCGACACGACAGAGCTAAGAAACACTGTCCCTTTAAATAAATGAAGAAGTCACAGAAATCAACTGTATCTGCACTTAAAGGATGTTTGTTAAATTAAGTAACCTGACAAATATTCACCATAAAAACGTGTTACACAATTCCCAGACAAATTTGACATAGAAGACAACACAACTTGTTATACCACACAAGGAACAGACTCAGGTATAGCGTTAATACAGGCTTTAATACAGGGGGTCTGGCTGTAACAGATGTCCAGTGGCCTCCCCCACTCATTCTCCTTCTGACTAATTTAACTCTAGGTGGAGGGGGGTAGGGGTGATGGTCAGAGGGGTGGAAAGAAAAGTCGAGGGGGGGCCTTAGTGGACACTCACACACATACACGCACACACACCCTCCACTCGGACAGCTCCCAGGGGAGAGCCACTACAACTTCCAGCACTTTATTATTGCTCAATTTGGAGGCTTCTTTCACAGGGGTGACACTGGCTTAGAGATGTCACAGCCCACACAATCAATACTCTCTGAAGGCTTAGGGCCACGTCCCTGTAGCCAGACCCCTAAAGATTGACTTCAAAATTGGACGTCTGTCCATGTCCTGAGGACGTCGGGATATGCCTTCAAAACCGACCACTAGGGGCAACAGTGAGCGCTATTACCATCAAGTAATCCCATGATTCCGGATCCAAGTCAATCCTAGTGGTAGACAATCATTTTTTTACCACATGACTCCGGATCCAAGTGAATCCCACTCCCACAGTGGTAGACACTCATTTTTTTCACCACGACTCCAGATCTGAAGGTCCCGTGTTCAATCCCAGTGATAGACACTCTTTCTATATTATATATTTTTTTACCTTTCCCAAACCTTAACCCTTAACCATTCCTAGTGAATGCCTAAACTTCATGTATTAACCTTATCAAAAACCTTAACACAACTTTGAAATTTAACGTTTGGATCAACTATGTCATTTGACTTTTGGAGAAACATGGATAAACGTCAGAATCTGGAGTCAAATTGGTAAAATCATGAGATCTCGTTGGTCTCGTGTGTGTGTGTGCGTGCATGCGTGTGTGTCTGTGTGTGTGTGTGTGTAGCAGCAGCAGCTGTGTCCAGTCTCTAGCCTCTGACCTGTTTACCGGACAGTAATTACATGTGAAGAGACTGACCATCACACACTAATGAACAGAGAGAGAGAGGGAGTTGGGGTGGAGGAGAGAGATGGATAGAGGGGAGGACAGAGAGAGGGTTGGGGTACAGAGAGGGCAGAGAGGGCAGAGAGGGCAGAGAGAGAGGTAGAGCGGGGTGTCTGAGTGATCAATCCATATCAGGAGCTGACTGGTCTGGAAGACGATAATGAGGGAGTTATTGTAGAGCAGTGTTTAGGAATATTGATGTGTGTGTGTGTGTGTGTGTGTGTGTGTGTGTGTGTGTGTGTGTGTGTGTGTGTGTGCGTGTGCGTGTGTGCGCGTGCGTGTGTGTGTGTGTGTGTGTGTGCGTGCGTGTGTGTGCGTGTGTGTGTGTGTGTGTGTGTGTGTGCGTGTGTGTGTGTGTGTGTGTGTGTGTGTGTGTGTGTGCGTGTGCGTGTGCGCGCGTGCGTGTGTGTGTGTGTGTGTGTGTGTGTGTGTGTGTGTGTGTGTGTGTGTGTGTGTGTGTGTGTGTGCGTGTGTGTGTGTGTGTGTGTGTGTGTGTGTGTGCGTGTGTGTGTGTGCGTGTGTGAGAGTGTGCGTACGTTTGTCTGTGGTTTGCATGTAGCTCGATAGGCCTGACTAGCACTGCAACAAGCCTCCCAGCGTGTAAACAATCCCCGGTGCTGGTTAGCTGACAAACCTATTGATCGCATGGATTTTCTTCCAAAGTTGTGATAATGATATATCAGGCCTGGATTTGGCTCCACAAACTGTGTGCGTGTGTGTGTGTGCGTGTTTGCGTGTGTCTGCGTGTGTTTGTGTGCATGCCTGCGTGTGTCTGCGTGTGTTTGTGTGCGTGTTTGCGTGTGTCTGCGTGTGTTTGTGTGCGTACGCGCTTGCGTGTGAGTGTGTGAGTGTGCGTGTGTCTGCGTGTGTCTGCGTGTGTTTGTGTGTGTGTGAGTGTGTGTGTGTGTGTGTGAGTGTGCGCACCAGAGAAAGGTGGGGAAGCTATTTCCAGGTGTAAAACCCCTCTAATCCCTACTGCCTGTGATACAATAGAGAAAAGTATACCTTTACCCCTCTCTTATATTAATATGTGTATGAGAACTTTTTTAGTCCAATGTTTAGATTCAGCCTAGAATGACTTAACATTGCACAGTTTCTATTAATTGCAGATTCCCTAGAAATACACTACTTGACTGTCCCTTGAGATAATAATCAGTCCCCTTAGACTATTTAATAAATAATTTTAAGTTCTCCAATAGTTTTTTGAGGCTTTTGTTAGGCAAAACCAATCATTGGTACTGTATACAGTATGTAATTAATTGTATACAGTATATTTGATTTGTTATATGTTCAGGTCTTTGCTATTACTGTCAATAGCAAAGTTTGTGTCAGATTTCAAGCTTAAAAAATAAGTGGTTTTAAAATGCATAATGCAATTCTGAGAAAATCGTACATATTATAATCCTCCATTGAAAAGTGACAGTTGTTGTAAGATATTCATTCTAAACGATAAAAAATAAACTTTGTGTTCTAAGCTTCTTAAAAATGCAGAGAAATTAGATTTCTGTGAACTGGTCGCTCATGAACACAACTTTTCATGAAAAGCAATAATTTATGCTCCCATATTTCTCGGGATGATTAAAAACTAAGAGCTGATTATTGTGACCAGTCAGCAATCTTCCTCTGACATCAAGTGGAATGTTGCTTCTTAATCCCATACACTGTAATTATTTAGTCAGTTCTACTTCAGTAAGACTACAAAAATTATAATAATCGTTTTAATATGCAAATGACATGATGGCTAAAAGACTGTCTTTACTGAACCAGATGGAGGGTGTTGATTTAGGACAAGCTATGTATGTGGCCATTTTGTGTTTTGGTGATGTTCTTATTCAGTCCTGGTGTGTCTTTAGTTTAATGGTATTGGGGCTTAGTCAAAACCATGGAGACAATGCTCAATACTTTATGAACCCCCATCTGCTTAAGTGTGTGTGTGTCCCGTATCCTACACACCAGATTATAAGGCAGTGTAAATGCAGGTCTTTGGCCTACATAGATAAATCACTTGTATAATGACTGGGAACCTGATCTAGGGAAGTCTGTCTGTGGAGAAAGACGTGCTGGGAGGAATAAGGGTTACCTCATAACATTTTATGTCTTTTAACAACTCTAGATAATTAGAAAAAGCAGTCTGTTTGTATTTGTATCTATTAAGAATCCTCATTAGTTCCTGCCAAGGCAGCATCTACTCTTCCTGTTTGTATTTATTATGAATCCTCATTAGTTCCTGCCAAGGCAGCATCTACTCTTCCTGTTTGTATTTATTAAGAATCATCATTAGTTCTGCCAAGGCAGCATCTACTCTTCCTGTTTGTATTTATTAAGAATCCTCATTAGTTCCTGCCAAGGCAGCATCTACTCTTCCTGTTTGTATTTATTAAGAATCCTCATTAGTTCCTGCCAAGGCAGCATCTACTCTTCCTGTTTGTATTTATTAAGAATCCTCATTAGTTCCTGCCAAGGCAGCATCTACTCTTCCTGTTTGTATTTATTAAGAATCCTCATTAGTTCCTGCCAAGGCAGCATCTACTCTTCCTGTTTGTATTTATTAAGAATCCTCATTAGTTCCTGCCAAGGCAGCATCTACTCTTCCTGTTTGTATTTATTAAGAATCCTCATTAGTTCCTGCCAAGGCAGCATCTACTCTTCCTGTTTGTATTTATTAAGAATCCTCATTAGTTCCTGCCAAGGCAGCATCTACTCTTCCTGTTTGTATTTATTAAGAATCCTCATTAGTTCCTGCCAAGGCAGCATCTACTCTTCCTGTTTGTATTTATTAAGAATCCTCATTAGTTCCTGCCAAGGCAGCATCTACTCTTCCTGTTTGTATTTATTAAGAATCCTCATTAGTTCCTGCCAAGGCAGCATCTACTCTTCCTGTTTGTATTTATTAAGAATCCTCATTAGTTCCTGCCAAGGCAGCATCTACTCTTCCTGTTTGTATTTATTAAGAATCCTCATTAGTTCCTGCCAAGGCAGCATCTACTCTTCCTGGGGTCCAGCAACATTAAGGCAGTTACAGTGCAATGGAAAAGTATAAAATAAAATATTACATTTCATAACACTTCCACCAATACATTTAGTGTGTTCCCTCAGGCCACTACTCCACTATCCCATATGTACAATACAACATCCATGTCTACGTGTGTGTAGAGTGTGTGTCTTATCATGTGTCTGTGTGTGTCTCTTCACAGTCACCGCTGTTCTATAAGGTGTATTTTTATCTGTGTTTTATAAACAATTATACTGCTTCCATCAGTTACCTGTGGTGGATTAGAGTTCCATGTAGTCATGGCTCTATGTCGTACTGTACACCTCCCATACTCTGTTCTGGACTTGGTGATTGTGAAGAGTCCTCTGGTGGCATGTCTTGTGGGGTATAAATGGGTGTCTGATCTGTGTGCTGGTAGTTTAAACAGACAGCTTGGTACATTCAGCATGTCAACACTTCCTACAAAAAGAAGTAGTTATGAAGTCAATCTCTCCTTCACTTTGAGCCATTAGAGATGTTCATGCATATTATTAATGTTAGCTCTCCTTGGGGCTCCCGAGTGGCGCAGGGGTCCAAGGCACTGCATCTCAGTGCAAGATGCGTCGCTACAGTCCCTGGTTTGAATCCAGGCTGTATCACATCCGGCGGTGATTAACTGACTTGCCTAGTTACATTTTCAAAAATGAAAAAGGTCCAGCCGTGCTGATGTTGATGTTACGATGTGATAACCATCCGTTTTTCCTAAATGGATATTTATCCAACATATTTAATCAAAGTAATGCTGGTAGATTTACATTGTTTTGTCAAAAACATAATCCTTCTTCAGAATAGGGTTTTGTCTGCAACACTGTCACAGGTAGGTTGCTTTCTCTTATCCTCTTCTCTTTTTAGCTGAGGTGTTTTAGCACGTTTCTCTGACCACGTTATTAACAAATGTCCTGCAGTCCCTTTGTCTTTAAAGGGGAGCGTCTCACGGCCGACTGAGGGTCCATTCAGTAGCCTCTACGCGGCCAAATGGAAATAATCACACCTTCCTTTTCACCCAAATGACCACCACAGCAGGGGACTGCCACACTGCATTAATACAGCTCCCACCCAGAGGGGGATACCCCGCTGCTCTAAACACACTTTTTGGTCCAAAATGTTTTTCTTAAAGTTGTTCATTATTTAATCTTTTTTTACGAAGAAAACGAAGACGAAGAAGAAGAATGAGCAACACAATTCTATTTGTTTTCGATTAAAACTCTGATGCTCTGTTATCTAACTACAGACAGTAAACTTAGAAGTACACAGACGTGTGTAAACTCCACTGTAAGCACATACCTCGTGACTGAGGCAGTCAACCACACACTATCCTGCCTTCATATTGATTCATATTGATGTACAAACCTGCTCATGTAGTTCTCACTAAATGCTTTCACGACACTATCAACAATACAATACATTGTGGGACATATCCCAAAATAGTCACACTGAGACAAAAATCTATTTTACTTTATTCTGAATTGAGTAATACTGTCAGCATATTGGCTTATATAGATTTATTTGCCTAAAAACGAGCTCAAGCATCGTTGCCAAAAGGAGTTGCAAACAATCAGAAATCTAAATTCATAGCCCTTTATTTGTCATAATATAAGGGGTAATTGTGAGAGTGACCAAACCCCAGCAAGTCATCCAGTTTGTGTCCGCCTCAATGCTTCTCTAATAATGATGTAGCGGATGGTTCAAGTTGGGAATATTTTCTCACATTCAAAATTGCTTTTACATCCAATAAATGTTCAGATTTCAATGTTAATTACTCAAAATGCAAATGTTCCTAAGGGCATTATGACAACCATAAATACAGTGCCTTCAGACAGTATTCAGACCCTTTGACTTATTCCACATTTTGTTGTGTTACAGCCTGAATTCAAAATGGATTCAAACATTTTTCCTCAAACATCTACACACAATACCCCCATAATAACAAAGTGAAAACATGTTTTTGGACATTTTTTCAAATTTATTGAAAATTAAATGTAGAAATGTCTCATTTACGTAAGTATTCACATACCTGAGTCAAAACATGTTAGAATCACCTTTGGCAGTGATTGCAGCTGTGTCTTTCTGGGTAAGTCTCTAAGAGCTTTGCACACCTTGATTGTACAATATTTGCATAGAATTTTTTATCAAGTTTGTTGTCATTGCTAGACAGCCATTTTCAAAACTTGTCATAGATTTTCAAGCCAATTTAAGTAAAAACTAACTAAGCCATTCAGGAACATTCAATGTCGTCTTGGAAAGCAACTCCAGCGTATATTTGGCCATGTTTTAGGTTATTGTCATGCTGAAAAGGTTCCATAGGGCAGCGCACAATTGACTCAGTGTCGTCTGGGTTAGGGTTTGGCCTGGGTAGGCCGTCATTGTAAATGAGAATTTGTTCTTAACTGGCTTACCTAGTTAAATAAAGGCAAAATAATATATAAAAAATAGGGACTGTTGGAAAGCAGACTGAATCAAGTTTTCCTCTAGTATTTTGCCTGTGCTTAGCTCCGTTTATTTTTATCCCAAAAACTCCCTAGTCATTGTCGCTGACAAGCATACTCATAACATGGTATAGCCATCACTGTGCTTGAAAATATGAAGAGTGGTACTCAGTGATGTGTTGAGTTGGATTTGCCTAAAACAAACCACTTTGTGTTCAAGGCATAAAGTACAATTCTTTGCCAAGTTTTTTGCAGTTTCACTTTATTACCTTATTGCAAACAGGATGCATGTTTTGGAATATTTTTATTCTGTCATGTAGGTTAGTAGTGTAGAGTAACTACAATGTTGTTGATTCATACTCACTTTCTTCTATCACAGCCATTAAACTGTAGTGTAATGGCTGTCGTGGGAAGAAGGATCGGACCAAAGCGCAGCGTGGTAAGTGTTCATGAACAAACTGAACACTGAAATACAAAACAATAAAGTGAACGAACGAAAACCGAAACAGTACCGTGTGGACCAAACGCGGAAAACAAACACCCACCAACCAAAAGTGAAACCCAGGCTACCTAAGTATGATTCTCAATCAGGGACAACGATTGACAGCTGCCTCTGATTGAGAACCATACTAGGCCGAACTCAAAACCCCAACATAGAAAAACACACATAGACTGCCCACCCAACTCACGCCCTGACCATACTAAATAAAGACAAAACAAAGGAACTAAGGTCAGAACGTGACATGTAGCTGTTTTAAAGTCATCATTGGCCTCATGGCGAAATCCCTGAGTGGTTTCCTTCCTCTCCGGCAACTGAGTTAGGAAGAACGCCTGTATCTTTGTAGTGAAGGAAGGACGCCTGTATCGTTGTAGTGACTGGTTGTATTGATGCATCATCCAAAGTGTAATTAATAACTTCATCATGCTCAAAGGGATATTGAATGTCTGCTTTTTTATTTTTACCCATCTACCAGTAGGTGGCCTTCCTTTCGAGGTTAAATCTGTGTTTGAAATTCACAGCCCGAATGGGGGACCAAACAGATAACTATATATGTGTGGGGTACAGCGATGAGGTAGTTATTTAAAAATCTTGTTAGACACTCTGTGTGTGTGTGTGTGTGTGTGTGTGTGTGTGTGTGTGTGTGTGTGTGTGTGTGTGTGTGTGTGTGTGTGTGTGTGTGTGTGTGTGTGTGTGTGTGTGTGTGTGTGTGTGTGTGTGTGTGTGTGTGATTAGCTGTAGGTGTTAACAGACTATACTACCTCAGAACCTTCTCACCCTATCCTCTCTCTCTCTTTCTCTCTCTCTCTCTCTCTCTCTCTCTGAATATCAATAGGATACGTTGCCAATGAAAATGGGAGAACAACAACAAATAGGGTAACAGTGACATGGCCGTTTACAGTCACACACACACACACACACACACACACACACACACACACACACTGCGGACAATATACAGTAAGAAAGAACAAAGTAGTGAAGTTGTTATCCGGAGCATAAGAAATTAAAGACTGACGTAGTGATGTATTGTTACGTTTATTCCATTATAAAGTATGTCATGTATATTTTAAATATTTTAAAACAAGTGTGTCTATATAATAAATACCAAATAAAATACCAAATAAATATTACATGAAAAATAAATATTACATGAATATATTGTACATGTTCAGATGTAAGGTGATATATTACTGTTAAAGGCTAAAACTTATTTAAAGCATTTTGTATCACTTATTTAGTAAAAGCATAATTTTAAATCTGCTAAAATGGCCATTACATTTTCATAATTTGTAGCATCAACAGATTGTCGTCAGATTTCATCTGTTCTACACAGCAAGCTTTGCTGGAGTGCCTCTTGACATCTCCATTGGTCGTGTGTGATGAGCGAAATAATGACGCTCAATTAGCACTTCATTAACCAGGCTGAAACAAAAAGACACATCCCCACGGCAACATCGGCGCAGCAGTTTTTTTTCTGGTTTTTTTCACATCAGGGAAAACTAAAGATGTCAGCTGTTGACAATGTGCCATCTGTCTGGTAGCCAAATGACAGGTTTAGACTACAGACACACACACACACACACACACACACACACACACACACACACACACACACACACACACACACACACACACACACACAAACACACACAGAGCCGCCTCGGTGCCCAGACGACATGTTGAAACATTAATTGGCCCTTTAAGCGAACATAATTACACTGCACCATGTTAATTACCTAACAATTAACAGACATAATTTCCAAAGGGCAATCAATGAATTAGGGTGGGATTCCCCCGTCAAGATCTTATACGCTACCCTCCTCCTTCCATTCAGGGTAGAGCACTCCGAGACACACACACACACACACACACAAACACACACACATACACACACACACACATACATACACACACACACACATACATACACACACACACACACACACGCGCACACACACACATGCGCGCGCGCACACACACAAAGTGAAACACAAGCCTGGTGCATACAGACACCTTTAGTGCAGAGAATAAAAATTAATTTGCACTTTTGTCAATTAGGTTGCTTAATATCCCAAGGTGATTTACCAAACCCTTTCACACCTGGCAGTAATGGCTGGGGTTTCTTTTTCCCCTTCTTTTCTATCTTCTCTCCTTTTATCCTTCCTAAGCCCAGGGCACTTGTTTAAAATTCATTATAAAATAGGCTGGAAAAAATAACATGTTAAAAGATAATCGCAATAGAGGAAATTGAACAAATTGGGTTTCTTGAATTTCCCCATGTCTCAATAATTTCCTCTTGTTATCAAATGAATTATGAGTGCATTCTACCATTGTGATGTCCTATATGAATCATATTTCAGATTTTGATTGGAAACAAATTACAGAAGCAGGTTTGCACCCATAAGAATAATGATCAATAAAAAATCCTCATGTTTCATCCTTTTTGGGTCTAAAATATTGTATGAAAAATGATCACCTTAGTGATAGGAATCATCAGTCACTGCCCCTATTGCATTTTTCATATTAAAGCGCCAATATGGGTGTCATATAGTTCTATATAACACAATAATAGGATAAATGTCACTTTCTGCAGCAGAAATTGACATAGAGGATTAGTGAACTTGCATGATTGCTTTTCAAATCATAATTAGAAAAATGTACAATCTTGTCCATGTAAGAAAAGCTAAGCTTACCTTATACCTCCACCCTCTCCCTCTCTATTTCTCTCCCTCTATATTTCTCTCCCTCTCAATTTCTCTCTCTCTATTTCTCTCCCTCTCTATTTCTCTCCCTCTCTATTTCTCTCCCTCTCTATTTCTCTCCCTCTCTTTCTCTCTCTCTCTCTATTTCTCTCCCTCTCTCTATTTCTCTCTCTCTCCCTCTCTATTTCTCTCCCTCTCTCTATTTCTCTCTCTCTCTCTTCCTCTCTATTTCTCTCCCTCTCTCTATTTCTCTCTCTCTCCCTCTCTATTTCTCTCCGTCTCTCTATTTCTCTCTCTCCCTCCCTCCATTTCTCTCTCTCCCCCTCACTCTCTCCAAACCATTATATCTTCTGCAGCCATACACATACACCAACACAAACCTAAAGACAAATCTAACATTTAATGTGTAACAAATGAAGGTTCCAAAACCAGATTCCTGTAGCCTCACATTAGCTATAATAGAATTGAACCGGGCCTGCCTGTATCTCTGTGCCTTCTAGGATTCTTTATTTTAGTCATTACTCTTGATATTACCCTAGATATTACCACCGCTGCATACTGTAGATTTCCTGTCTCTCGTTTGCATTCCCTCTATCTCTCTCATTCCCTGTATCTATCTCTCTCACCTCAGCATCAGACATACCTGCTGGGCTTAGACAACAGCTGTTAGAGATGGGGTCTCTCTCTCTCTCTCTCTCTCTCTCTCTCTCTCTCTCTAGTGACCACCCCAGCTCTAATAGCCAACCTGTCTCCTTCTTAATTTACCAGGATGTTAAAATCAATAGGTGTTGCTGTAGTCTAACGCAGGTCTGTTTTATTGGGGAAAGATAAAGTCGAAAGGAAGGCAATCTTCACTTCCAATTTACCCTGTTCAACATCAGAGACCAGAGCTTCTCACTCTGCTTAAAGAGGATGCTCTGTCTGGACTAACACATCAGAGCACACAGGCCTGTCCTCTAGTACACACACACACAAACACATAAGTACCTTGTCCTTGATTTGAAGTTAAAGTAGCTTTAGCAGAGGGCACCTATACTATTGACTGTAGGCCTACAGAGAATATTCATACAATATTCATACAGCCATATCCAGTATACACAGCCTACTGATTATGTTAAGGAAGAGGGGAGAGGCGGAGAGAAGGGGTGAGGAGAGAGAGGAGAACATCTGCATGGTACGGCTAGTGTTTTTTAGAAGCCAAAGCCCAATCAGGATCAGGACAGGGACTTTGTAGTTGATTGCAGAAATAATTTCACATGTTGTGGAAGAGATTAAAGAAACATTTAATCTGGATATTAAGAACATTATATATGTCAGAGTTCCGGGTCAGAGCTGGAAGAGCTTGCAGAAAATTCATACAAATTTGAATTAGATGATGGAGATAAGAGCCAGGGAGAGAAAGAACGAGAGAAGGGGAGAGAAAGAGAGAGAGAGTAGATTTCGAGTATAATCATTCTGATTCTTGGAATTTTTTTTATTATTTTGTATCTTCATGACATTTTTTTTAATTATAAACTGTAATACAATAAGCAGATTTGCAGAGAGAGGGGGGGGGAAGGAGAGCAAGAGATAAGAATGGTGAGAGGAAAAATAATCACAGAAAGAGAGAGAACGAGAGAGGGTGAAATATTTTCAAAACATCGACTGGGTCATTGCGTTTTAAAACGGTTGTTTTCTGTATTGTTTGGAGGAGGGGGAGAGAAGAGGGAGGAAAGGTGGTTCTATTTAGAAAACGTTCCTAGCCCGTTGATGAATTTGCATGGTTCCACCATCATAAATGCACTTCATGATAAGGCAAATACTTCAGGGTGCATATCATCGATGCTACTTTAGAATATTCTAAAAGCAGAGCTAAAGACCGGCTTGTTCACCATTTTCTCTCTGTGACAATAACCCATCGACAAACAGCTCATCTCCCTTCCTTTCTCTCTCTCTCTCTCTCCCTCCTTGCTTCCCTCGCTTTCTACCGCTCCCCTGATCACACCATCTTATAGCAGTTCCCAGCGGAGGCTGCCATGTCATGTAGATAGGTACACACTGACACCTATCGGACATGATCGGGAACACAGGGCTGAGCAATCTCGCCCTGCAAAGGCCATTGTGCAACAAGCTCTCACACTAGCTCTCACACAAGCTCTCACACAAGCTCTCACACTAGTCTCACGTTAGAATAAGACGCTTGTCCACGTTTCTCAAACGTCAAAATGTCAAAGTCAGGCTTCCGTTGGCAAGAAATACATAGAAAGGTATGTATATTTTGTCTCAATGAGGCTGAATGTATCTCACTGGAGACAGCATCCGAGAGAGTGAAAAGGCGCCCCTGTCTCTGTGTGTGTAGGCCATCTATCTGATGCGGTCTGTTTGTAAAGAGTATGACATTGTTGCCACCCGTAACATTGAATGCAAGGAAAGCCAGCAAGCATTTGGCCTCCCTTGATTAAAAAAGTATCAAATTAAATCCAATCAGTGTTGAGCTAAAGTGAGGTAGCTCAACAGTGAATAGTCCTGGCGCACCAAAATAAAAGTGTCAAGGGAAGCCAGTTTGGATTTGGCTTCAGTCCAATCACATCGCATCAAGATGAATATGCCATTGACAGAAACAACTTGAATTGTTGCATCTCATTGTGCTGTTGTCCTCCGGTGGCTAGCTAGCTAGCTAAAACTGACCCTCTAATGTTAACTAGCTAACGTTGCCCATGAAAGGAAGTTAGGCTAGCGAGCAAGCATTTAAGCCAGGTAGCCTAGGACAACAAAAACTAAAAGTGTGTACTGTAAGAGAGGAGGATGGCATTTCTCTACAAGTAGGGTCAGTCAACATGTTTATTCTACTTGAACGCACACACACACACACACACACAAATCAGAACCATGGACAACCAGATACTATTTAGCTTACGTTGACTGGACTAAATTGTTTTTGGTATCGTTTAGTTGTCACTGTATTAGACTAAGCAGAGGTGATTTGATGATGATGAAATTTAAATGGTGCTGGAATAGTGGAGGCAGCTCCTGTTTTCTTTGAGACTTGCAGTAACTCTCCGTCGTTCTAAATCAATAGTTGTTTAGTAGTCTGAAAATGTCAGAAACATTAACTTGCTTGACCTTGCTGTAGGTCATGTAACAGTTTGTTACATGGAACTTGCTTTGTGGACTTCACCAGACAGAGGTTGCTCTCTGGTTTGGTTGAATTTATTATGCAACTGTGTCTTCTTATTGTCTTAGCCCACAGTCGCAAGGCATATGAACTAATCATTTATAGAGCAAGCAATGCAATTATCACAGCACGTAGGTTGTAATGTGGCTTTTTTTGCTGGCTTGGCTTCCCCAGTGAGTTTACCCACGCACCGCTACTGTCCAAATGTCACATTTTAAGTGTTTGGTTACTTCTTTGTGTCCTTCCAAGGTACATTTTTAGGAATTAACTCTGAATTCTTAAGGTTAGGCATTAACTTTGAATGGTTAAGGTAAGGATTAAGGTTTGGTATAGGCTTATAAAAAAATAGATAAAAAAACAACTTTCTATCGCTGTATTCAAACATGCAACCTTCGGACCAGAGGCAGATGCTTACGCCCATCTGTCATCCCCGTCCACAACACCCTAGCAAAACAAAAGCCTACTTGAAGGTAACAGCGCTTATTGTTGTCCCTAGTGTCCGGTTTCTACGTCACCTCCTCAGACATGGATGGACGTTGAATACTGACTGCTGTCGTGGTGACCTGCCTGCCATTGTGTGTTCAGGCTTTCTTCAAGTTAACTGATTGGGTTTTAGATTTTGAAAGATCTGAGACAGAAAATCGTGACATTAATACAAACTCCCCAAAGAACACAGGAAGATAAATAATTAATAAATGGTTAATAAGAAAAATGTAAAACAACCTGACAAACCTTAAATGCCTACAGTCAAAGCGAAGAACAAAGCGCTCAATGTTTTCCCAGTTTTCCCAGAAGTCCGTTCCCAAGACAACACTATTAGTTTAAGCCTGGTGGAATGTGTACCAGTGCCAGACACCTATGGAAGTAGAAGTAGACACCAAATGTCTGATTTCCTCTCCAATCATTCTGGGCAGGGCGGTGTGTGTGTGTGCGTGTGTTTCCATAAAGGATCAGTCTCAGACCCAGGACCAGTCAGTCTCAGTCTGCCTGTTCTAAATCTATCTATACAGCTAACTACATGATTACACTTAAGCCCCCTAGTTAGGTGTTCACAATTTCCACCCTCACAAAGCTGAAGGTCAGAGACGGATGGAGGGATGGAGGGAGAGAGGGAGGGGGAAATGGGGTAAGATTTTAGGAAATGTAGAAAGAGAAGGTAGATTTGATTTGGAGGGACATGTAGAGGGAAAAAGAGAATGGGAGAGGTGTAGAGAAGGTGAACACAATGTCTGCTACACCTTTCTAGGAAGAATTTGAAAATGTGCACCCTGTTTCTCATTTTCAATGTGTCAGATGAGAAGAGCGAGAGAGAGAGAGCGAGAGAGAGAGCGGGAGAGAGAGAGAGAGAGAGAGAGAGAGAGCGGGGGAGAGAGAGAGAGAGAGAGAGAGAGAGAGAGAGCGAGAGAGAGAGAGAGAGAGAGAGAGAGAGAGAGAGAGAGAGAGAGAGAGAGAGAGAGAGAGAGCGAGGGAGAGAGCGGGGGAGAGAGAGAGAGAGAGAGAGAGAGAGAGAGAGAGGGGGGAGAGAGAGAGAGAGAGAGAGAGAGAGAGAGAGCGAGAGCGAGAGAGAGAGCGGGAGAGAGAGAGAGAGAGAGAGAGAGCGGGAGAGAGAGAGAGAGAGAGAGAGAGAGAGAGAGAGAGAGAGAGCGAGAGAGAGAGCGAGAGAGAGAGAGCGAGAGAGAGAGAGAGAGAGAGAGAGAGAGAGAGAGAGAGAGCGAGAGAGAGAGCGGGAGAGAGAGAGAGAGAGAGAGAGAGAGAGAGAGAGAGAGAGAGAGAGCGAGAGAGAGAGCGAGAGAGAGAGAGCGAGAGAGAGAGAGAGAGAGAGAGAGAGAGAGAGAGAGAGAGAGCGAGAGAGAGAGAGCGAGAGAGAGAGCGGGAGAGAGAGAGAGAGAGAGAGAGAGAGAGAGAGAGAGAGAGAGAGAGAGAGACCCCAATCTCTTGTTTCCTCTAACTGTTTCATATTACTGCATGCAGCTGGTGTCCAAAACCAGAGGAAGAAAGGGTAGGTTTTAAATCAGCCACATTTATTTCATGTTCTTCTGATTTCTATGTACTGACAATGTTTACTAAATTCTGATGTTGCCTTTGTTTCAGGTTTTATTTGTCATATGTAAGGGATACACATGGTATACACCCTTCCATTAAATGCTTACTTGCAGGTTCCTTCTCAACAATGCAACAACCATAAGAAATAGTAAAAGATAATAATACGAAAATAAAGTAAATGAGATATATATATTTTTTGTTGCATAAGTATAATAATAATGTTTGATAATAAGGTATGTATTTGTTAATAATGTATAGTTTTACAACTATTCAGTGCATGTTGTATGTGAATTGGCTCTTATTTATTGTAATCGTTTGTCTTATTGTATTTATCTTCATAGTAACAACCTCATTTTAGAATCATTTCAGTATCAGAATTGATGTTAAAATGTATATGTCTTTACCATGTATCTGTTTTCAGTATGACTGAATAATTCAATGTTAGCATAATAAATAACCAAACTAAACTCAGTAATATTCATGTCTGATTTAAATTCATTTTAGAGGCATGTTTTACATTTTACATGTGTCTTTTTTTTACACAAAACTTACATTTTATGACAGCACATATCTTCAGACTCATCATCAACATTTACAAGCAAGTTTAATTTACTGAAAATGGTTACAGACGGTTACTCACATTTGTCAATCATCCCTATGAAAATGAGTTCTCCCTCTCCCACCAATGGAGCACTGTGATGAAGTAAAGACCTCCCTCACATGATTATACAGTAGATGATGGTCAGCCACTCCCACCAAAACCACCTCTCTAAAAGGACAGATAAGGATCCAGACAGCTTTGTGTATAGATGTGCTCAGTTCACACACACACACACACACACACACACACACACACACACACACACACACACACACACACACACACACACACACACACACACACACACACACACACACAGGCCCAATTATAGCAAAATCTCACCTTAAATGTCTAAGAGAGACATGGAATCGCATGCCAATGCAAACACACAAAAAACTTGTTGAAAGATTTAGATATATTTACCAGAGCGTTTCGGCCCTCCCTCCGGTCTCCCTGACTGACTGTCTAGGTGTGTGTGAGAGTGTGTCTGACTCCAATCTGCCACCGACTGTGGGAGAAGGTAATATGGTTGGAGAATATCCCAGGTCTCCCCGAAATCAGGGGCAGGAGACTGTCAGACAATGTGTGTGTGTTTGTGTGTGTGCGTGTGTGATGTGTGTGTGTGTGTGTATGTGTGTGTGTGTGTCCTAAAATGAGACAGAGGGGTCAGACAGTGACCTTCTGCTAGAAAGCCCCCGTGATTTATTTACTGTGCCCTTATCCCTGTACACACACACACATGTACACACATACACACATACACACAATTCAGCCAGGATATGGAGCTGCGAAAATTGGGTTTTATTTTGTAGAGGGGAAATGGGCCCTCCCTCTCCACTCAACTCTCTCTGTGTGGCCTCCCTCGCCTTCCACATTTTGGGTGCAGATATGGAATGCAAATTCATTCCCTCTCTCCTTGTCTGGCTTACACACACACACACACACACACACACACACACACACACACACACACACACACACACACAGCAATCTGACACCTTGGTTGTGATGGGGACAGGCTGAGGGGGGAGACCTGTATTTCGACGGGTTGGACAGAGAGGGAGTTTCTACACTCCAATTGGCTGGTTTGGGCTGTAAGTTCCCTCCCTCCCTCCCTCCATCCCTCTCCCTTCACCCATACAGTGTGCTGTAATTTAAACCACCAGAGCCAATTATGCAAATCATTCTAGCCCAGGTTAACCTATCACCTTCTCTCCCTCGGCTACATTTGTTTACAATATTCAAATTAGTTTTCGGTTCGAACACACCAGTCAGGGGGGTAATACAAATAGTTTGACAAACATTTTCATGCACTGCACACACACCCGTCTTCTTCTCTGTGATGCTTTTGTGTGTGTGTGTGTGTGTGTGTGTGTGTGTGTGTGTGTGTGTGTGTGTGTGTGTGTGTGTGTGTGTGTGTGTGTGTGTGTGTGTGTGTGTGTGTGTGTGTGTGTGTGTGTGTGTGTGTGTGTGTGTGTGTGTGTGTGTGTGTGTGTGTGTGTGTGTGTGTGTGTGTGTGTGTGTGTGTGTGTGTGTGTGTGTGTGAGAGTTCTGGGATGAAGATGTGTTAGGAAGGAGAGAGAGAATGTCTGATAAGATGTGTGGTTCAGTAATGAAATGTGTCTATATTCCCGAAAGAGAGGAATATAGAAGAGGGGAATATGGAGGAGGGGAATATAGATGTGAGGAATATAGAAGAGGCCAATATAGAAGAGGCCAATATAGAAGAGGTAATATAGAATAGGGGAATATAGAGGAGGGGAATATAGAAGAGAGGAATATAGAAGAGGGCAATATAGAGGAGGAAAATATAGAAGAGGGGAATATAGAAGAGAGGAATATAGAAGAGAGGAATATAGAAGAGAGTAATATAGAACAGAGGAATATAGAAGAGGGGAATATAGAAGAGGGGAATATAGAACAGATGAATATAGAACAGAGGAATATAGAAGAGGGGAATATAGAACAGAGGAATATAGAACAGAGGAATATAGAACAGAGGAATATAGAACAGAGGAATATAGAAGAGGGGAATATAGAAGAGGGGAACATAGAACAGAGGAATATAGAAGAGGGAATATAGAATAGAGGAATATAGAAGAGGGGAATATAGAACAGAGGAATATAGAACAGAGGAATATAGAAGAGGGGAATATAGAACAGAGGAATATAGAAAAGAGGAATATAGAACAGAGGAATATAGAAGAGAGGAATATAGAACAGAGGAATATAAAAGAGGGGAATATAGAACAGAGGAATATAGAAGAGGGGAATATAGAACAGAGGAATATAGAAGAGGGGAATATAGAACAGAGGAATATAGAAGAGAGGGAATAAAGAAGAGAGGAATATAGAAGAGGAAAATATAGAAGAGAGGAATATAGAAGATGGGAATATAGAAGAGGGGAATATAGAAGAGAGGAATATAGAAGAGAGTAATATAGAACCAAGGAATATAGAACAGAGGAATATAGAATAGGGGAATATAGAGGAGGGGAATATAGAGGAGGGGAATATAGAACAGGGAATATAGAACAGAGGAATATAGAACAGAGGAATATAGAACAGAGGAATATAGAACAGAGGAATATAGAAGAGGGGAATATAGAACAGAGGAATATAGAACAGAGGAATATAGAACAGAGGAATATAGAAGAGGAAAATATAGAAGAGAGGAATATAGAACAGAGGAATGTAGAACAGGGGAATATAGAAGAGGGGAATATAGAAGAGGGGGATATAGAAGAGGGGAATATAGAGGAGGGGAATATAGAAGAAGGGAATATAGAACAGAGGAATATAGAAGAGGGAATATAGAAGAGGGGAATATAGAACAGAGGAATATAGAAGAGAAGAATATAGAAGATGGGAATATAGATGAGGGAATATAGAAGAGAGGGAATAAAGAAAAGAGTAATATAGAACAGAGGAATATAGAAGAGGGGAATATAGAACAGAGGAATATAGAAGAGGGGAATATAGAACAGGGAATATAGAACAGAGGAATATAGAACAGAGGAATATAGAACAGAGGAATATAGAGGAGGGGAAAATAGAAGAGGGGAATATAGAACAGGGAATATAGAACAGGGAATATAGAACAGAGGAATATAGAACAGAGGAATATAGAACAGAGGAATATAGAAGAGAGGAATATAGAAGAGGAAATATAGAAGAGGAAATATAGAACAGAGGAATATAGAACAGAAGAATATAGAAGAGGGGAATATAGAAGAGGTGCATATATAAGAGAGGAATATAGAAGAGTGAAATATAGAACAGAGGAATATAGAGGAGGGGAATATAGAGGAGGGGAATATAGAACAGAGGAATATTGAGGAGGGGAATATAGAACAGAGGAATATAGAGGAGGGGAATATAGAAGAGGGGAATATAGAAGAGAGGAAAATAGAACAAAGGAATATAGAACAGAGGAATATAGAAGAGGAGAATATAGAAGAGAGGAATATAGAACAGGGGAATATAGAAGAGGGGAATATAGAAGAGATGAATACAGAAGAGGAGAATATAGAAGAGGAGAATATAGAACAGAGGAATATAGAACAGAGGAATATAGAACAGACGAATATAGAAGATGGGAATATAGAAGAGGGGAATTTAGAAGAGAGGAATATAGAAGAGAGTAAAATAGAACCAAGGAATATAGAACAGAGGAATACAGAAGAGGAGGAATATAGAAGAGAGGAATATAGAAGAGGGGAATATATAAGAGGGGAATATAGAACAGGGGAATGTAGAAGAGGAGAATATAGAAGAAAGGAATATAGAGGAGGGGAATATAGAACAGAGGAATATAGAAGAGGGGAATATAGAACAGAGGAATATAGAACAGAGGAATATAGAGGAGGGGAATATAGAACAGAGGAATATAGAACAGAGGAATATAGAACAGGGGAATATAGAACAGAGGAATATAGAACAGGGGAATATAGAACAGAGGTATATAGAACAGGGGAATATAGAACAGAGGAACATAGAACAGAGGAATATATAAGAGGGGAATATAGAAGAGGGAATTATAAAAGAGGGGAATATAGAAGAGGGGAATATATAAAAGGGAATTATAGAAGAGGGTAATATAGAAAAGGGGAATATATAAGAGGGAATTATAGAAGAGGGGATATAGAAGAGGGGAATATAGAACAGAGGAATATAGAACAGAGGAATATAGAACAGAGGAATATAGAACAGAGGAATATAGAACAGAGGAATATAGAAGAGGAAAATATAGAACAGAGGAATATAGAACAGAGGAATATAGAACAGGGGAATATAGAAGAGGGGAATATAGAAGAGGGGAATATAGAGGAGGGGAATATAGAAGAAGGGAATATAGAAGAGGGGAATATAGAACAGAGGAATATAGAACAGAGGAATATAGAAGAGAAGAATATAGAAGATGGGAATATAGAAGAGAAGAATATAGAAGATGGGAATATAGATGAGGGGAATATAGAAGAGGGAATAAAGAAGAGAGTAATATAGAACAGAGGAATATAGAACAGATGAATATAGAACAAAGGAATATAGAAGAGGGAATATAGAACAGAGGAATATAGAAGAGGGGAATATAGAACAGAGGAATATAGAAGAGGGAATATAGAACAGAGGAATATAGAACAGAGGAAT
This sequence comes from Oncorhynchus tshawytscha, assembly GCF_018296145.1. Classification (NCBI taxonomy): domain Eukaryota; kingdom Metazoa; phylum Chordata; class Actinopteri; order Salmoniformes; family Salmonidae; genus Oncorhynchus; species Oncorhynchus tshawytscha. Next base: position 19,781,412 of record NC_056444.1, read on the forward strand.
ATAGAAGAGGAGAATATAGAAGAGAGGAATATAGAACAGGGGAATATAGAAGAGGGAATATAGAAGAGAGGAATATAGAACAGGGGATTATAGAAGAGATGAATACAGAAGAGAGAATATAGAAGAGGAGAATATAGAAGAGGGAATTTAGAATATAGAACAGACGAATATAGAAGATGGGAATATAGAAGAGGGGAATTTAGAAGAGGAGGATTATAGAAGAGAGAAGAGGGGAATATAGAACCAAGGAATATAGAACAGAGGAATGTAGAAGAGGGAATATAGAAGAAAGGAATATAGAAGAGGGGAATATAGAGGAGGAGAATATAGAACAGAGGAATATAGAAGAGGGGAATATAGAAGAGAGGAATATAGAAGAGAGGAATATAGAGGAGGGGAATATAGAAGAGGGGAATATATAACAGAGGAATATAGAAGAGGGGAATATAGAGGAGGGGAATATAGAAGAGGGAATATAGAAGAGGGAATATAGAACAGAAGAATATAGAACAGGGGAATATAGAAGAGAGGAATATAGAAGAGGGAATATATAAGAGGAAATATAGAACAGAGGAATATAGAAGAGGGGAATATAGAAGAGGGGCATATATAAGAGAGGAATATAGAAGAGAGTAATATAGAACCAAGGAATATAGAACAGAGGAATATAGAATAGGGAATATAGAGGAGGGAATATAGAGGAGGGAATATAGAACAGGGAATATAGAACAGAGGAATATAGAACAGAGGAATATAGAACAGAGGAATATAGAACAGAGGAATATAGAAGAGGGGAATATAGAACAGAGGAATATAGAACAGAGGAATATAGAACAGAGGAATATAGAAGAGGAAAATATAGAAGAGAGGAATATAGAACAGAGGAATGTAGAACAGGGGAATATAGAAGAGGGGAATATAGAAGAGGGGGATATAGAAGAGGGGAATATAGAGGAGGGGAATATAGAAGAAGGGAATATAGAACAGAGGAATATAGAAGAGGGGAATATAGAAGAGGGGAATATAGAACAGAGGAATATAGAAGAGAAGAATATAGAAGATGGGAATATAGATGAGGGGAATATAGAAGAGAGGGAATAAAGAAAAGAGTAATATAGAACAGAGGAATATAGAAGAGGGGAATATAGAACAGAGGAATATAGAAGAGGGGAATATAGAACAGAGTAATATAGAAGAGGGGAATATAGAACAGGGAATATAGAACAGAGGAATATAGAGGAGGGAAAATAGAAGAGGGAATATAGAACAGGAATATAGAACAGGGAATATAGAACAGAGGAATATAGAACAGAGGAATATAGAACAGAGGAATATAGAAGAGAGGAATATAGAAGAGGAAATATAGAAGAGGAAATATAGAACAGAGGAATATAGAACAGAAGAATATAGAAGAGGGGAATATAGAAGAGGTGCATATATAAGAGAGGAATATAGAAGAGAGAAATATAGAACAGCGGAATATAGAAGAGAGAAATATAGAACAGAGGAATATAGAGGAGGGGAATATAGAGGAGGGGAATATAGAACAGAGGAATATTGAGGAGGGAAATATAGAACAGAGGAATATAGAAGAGAGGAATACAGAAGAGGAGAATATAGAAGAGGGGAATATAGAACAGAGGAATATAGAACAGAGGAATATAGAAGAGGAGAATATAGAAGAGAGGAATATAGAACAGGGGAATATAGAAGAGGGGAATATAGAAGAGATGAATACAGAAGAGGAGAATATAGAAGAGGAAATGTAGAAGAGGAAATATAGAACAGAGGAATATAGAACAGAAGAATATAGAAGAGGGAATATAGAAGAGGGGCATATATAAGAGAGGAATATAGAACAGGGGAATGTAGAGGAGGGGAATATAGAACAGAGGAATATCGAGGAGGGAATATAGAACAGAGGAATATAGAGGAGGGGAATATAGAACAGAGGAATATAGAACAGAGGAATATAGAGGAGGGGAATATAGAACAGAGGAATATAGAACAGAGGAATATAGAACAGGGGAATATAGAACAGAGGAATATAGAACAGGGGAATATAGAACAGAGGTATATAGAACAGGGGAATATAGAACAGAGGAACATAGAACAGAGGAATATATAAGAGGGGAATATAGAAGAGGGAATTATAAAAGAGGGGAATATAGAAGAGGGGAATATATAAAAGGAATTATAGAAGAGGGAATATAGAAAAGGGAATATATAAGAGGGAATTATAGAAGAGGGAAGAAATATAGAACAGAGGAATATAGAACAGAGGAATATAGAACAGAGGAATATAGAACAGAGGAATATAGAACAGAGGAATATAGAAGAGGAAAATATAGAACAGAGGAATATAGAACAGAGGAATATAGAACAGGGGAATATAGAAGATGGGAATATAGAAGAGGGGAATATAGAAGAGGGGAATATAGAGGAGGGGAATATAGAAGAAGGGAATATAGAAGAGGGGAATATAGAACAGAGGAATATAGAACAGAGGAATATAGAAGAGAAGAATATAGAAGATGGGAATATAGAAGAGAAGAATATAGAAGATGGGAATATAGATGAGGGGAATATAGAAGAGAGGGAATAAAGAAGAGAGTAATATAGAACAGAGGAATATAGAACAGATGAATATAGAACAAAGGAATATAGAAGAGGGAATATAGAACAGAGGAATATAGAAGAGGGGAATATAGAACAGAGGAATATAGAAGAGGGGAATATAGAACAGAGGAATATAGAACAGAGGAATATAGAAGAGGAGAATATAGAAGAGAGGAATATAGAACAGGGGATTATAGAAGAGATGAATACAGAAGAGGAGAATATAGAAGAGGAGAATATAGTACAGAGGAATATAGAACAGACGAATATAGAAGATGGGAATATAGAAGAGGGGAATTTAGAAGAGAGGATTATAGAAGAGAGTAATATAGAACCAAGGAATATAGAACAGAGGAATACAGAAGAGGAGGAATATAGAAGAGAGGAATATAGAAGAGGGGAATATAGAACCAAGGAATATAGAACAGAGGAATGTAGAAGAGGGGAATATAGAAGAAAGGAATATAGAGGAGGGGAATATAGAGGAGGAGAATATAGAAGAGGGGAGTATTGAACAGAGGAATATAGAAAAGGGGAATATAGAAGAGAGGAATATAGAAGAGAGGAATATAGAGGAGGGGAATATAGAAGAGGGGAATATATAACAGAGGAATATAGAAGAGGGGAATATAGAGGAGGGGAATATAGAAGAGGGGAATATAGAAGAGGGAATATAGAACAGAAGAATATAGAACAGGGGAATATAGAAGAGAGGAATATAGAAGAGGGAATATATAAGAGGAAATATAGAACAGAGGAATATAGAAGAGGGGAATATAGAAGAGGGGCATATATAAGAGAGGAATATAGAAGAGAGAAATATAGAACAGCGGAATATAGAGGAGGGGAATATAGAGGAGGGGAATATAGAACAGAGGAATATTGAGGAGGGGAATATAGAACAGAGGAATATAGAAGAGGAGAATATAGAAGAGGGGAATATAGAACAGAGGAATATAGAACAGAGGAATATAGAAGAGGGGAATATAGAAGAGAGGAATATAGAAAAGGGGAATATAGAAGAGGGGAATATAGAAGAGATGAATACAGAAGAGGAGAATATAGAAGAGGAGAATATAGAACAGAGGAATATAGAACAGAGGAATATAGAACAGACGAATATAGAAGATGGGAATATAGAAGAGGGGAATTTAGAAGAGAGGAATATAGAAGAGAGTAATATAGAACCAAGGAATATAGAACAGAGGAATACAGAAGAGGAGGAATATAGAAGAGAGGAATATAGAAGAGGGGAATATAGAGGAGGGGAATATAGAACAGAGGAATATAGAACAGAGGAATATAGAGGAGGGGAATATAGAACAGAGGAATATAGAGGAGGGGAATATAGAAGAGGGGAATATAGAACAGAGGAATATAGAAGAGGGGAATATAGAACAGAGGAATATAGAAGAGGGGAATATAGAACAGAGGAATATAGAGGAGGGGAATATAGAACAGAGGAATATAGAACAGAGGAATATAGAAGAGGGGAATATAGAACAGAGGAATATAGAAGAGGGGAATATAGAACAGAGGAATATAGAACAGAGGAATATAGAGGAGGGGAATATAGAAGAGGGGAATATAGAACAGAGGAATATAGAAGAGGGGAATATAGAACAGAGGAATATAGAAGAGGGGAATATAGAACAGAGGAATATAGAACAGAGGAATATAGAGGAGGGGAATATAGAACAGAGGAATATAGAACAGAGGAATATAGAAGAGGGGAATATAGAACAGAGGAATATAGAAGAGGGGAATATAGAACAGAGGAATATAGAACAGAGGAATATAGAGGAGGGGAATATAGAACAGAGGAATATAGAGGAGGGGAATATAGAAGAGGGGAATATAGAACAGAGGAATATAGAAAAGGGGAATATAGAACTGAGGAATATAGAACAGAGGAATATAGAACAGAGGAATATAGAAGAGGGGCATATAGAACTGAGGAATATAGAACAGAGGAATATAGAACAGAGGAATATAGAAAAGGGGAATATAGAACTGAGGAATATAGAACAGAGGAATATAGAACAGAGGAATATAGAGAAGGGGAATATAGAAGAGGGGAATATAGAACAGAGGAATATAGAAAAGGGGAATATAGAACTGAGGAATATAGAACAGAGGAATATAGAACAGAGGAATATAGAAGAGAGGAATATAGAACAGAGGAATATAGAAGAGGGGAATATAGAAGAGGGGAATATAGAACAGAGGAATATAGAACAGAGGAATATAGAAGAGGGGAATATAGAAAAGAGGAATATAGAACAGAGGAATATAGAACAGAGGAATATAGAAGAGGCAAATATAGAAGAGCGGAATATAGAACAGAGGAATATAGAAGAGGGGAATATAGAAGAGGGGAATATAGAACAGAGGAATATAGAACAGAGGAATATAGAAGAGGGGAATATAGAAGAGAGGAATATAGAAGAGGGAATATAGAACAGAGGAATATAGAAGAGGAGGAATATAGAAGAGGAGGAATATAGAAGAGGAGGAATATAGAAGAAAGGAATATAGAGGAGGGGAATATAGAAGAGGAGGAATATAGAAGAGGCGAATATAGAAGAAAGGAATATTGAGGAGGGGAATATAGAGGAGGGGAATATAGAAGAGGCGAATATAGAAGAGAGGAATATAGAACAGAGGAATATAGAACAGGGGAATATAGAAGAGGGGAATATAGAAGAGAGGAATATAGAAGAGGGGAATATAGAACAGAGGAATATAGAAGAGGAGGAATATAGAAGAGGAGGAATATAGAAGAGGAGAATATGGAAGAAAGGAATATAGAGGAGGGGAATATAGAAGAGAGGAATATAGAAGATAGAATATAAGAAGAAATATAATATAGAGAGGGGAATATAGAGGAGGAATATAGAAGAGGGGAATATAGAACAGAGGAATATAGAAGAGGGGAATATAGAGGAGGGGAATATAGAACAGAGGAATATCGAGGAGGGGAATATAGAACAGAGGAATATAGAGGAGGGGAATATAGAACAGAGGAATATAGAACAGAGGAATATAGAGGAGGGGAATATAGAACAGAGGAATATAGAACAGAGGAATATAGAACAGGGGAATATAGAACAGAGGAATATAGAACAGGGGAATATAGAACAGAGGAATATAGAACAGAGGAATATATAAGAGGGGAATATAGAAGAGAGAATTATAAAAGAGGGGAATATAGAAGAGGGGAATATAGAAGAGGGAATTATAGAAGAGGGGATATAGAAGAGGGGAATATAGAACAGAGGAATATAGAACAGAGGAATATAGAAGAGGAAAATATAGAAGAGAGGAATATAGAACAGAGGAATATAGAACAGGGGAATATAGAAGAGGGGAATATAGAAGAGGGGAATATAGAGGAGGGGAATATAGAAGAAGGGAATATAGAACAGAGGAATATAGAAGAGGAAAATATAGAACAGAGGAATATAGAAGAGGGGAATATAGAAGAGGAGAATATAGAACAGAGGAATATAGAAGAGGGGAATATAGAACAGAGGAATATAGAACAGAGGAATATAGAAGAGGGAAATATAGAAGAGAGGAATATAGAACAGAGGAATATAGAACAGGGAATATAGAAGAGGGAATATAGAAGAGGAATATAGAAGAGGGGAATATAGAAGAGGGGAATATAGAACAGAGGAATATAGAAGAGGGGAATATAGAACAGAGGAATATAGAAGAGGGGAATATAGAAGAGGAGAATATAGAACAGAGGAATATAGAAGAGGGGAATATAGAACAGAGGAATATAGAACAGAGGAATATAGAAGAGAAGAATATAGAAGATGGGAATATAGATGAGGGGAATATAGAAGAGAGGGAATAAAGAAGAGAGTAATATAGAACAGAGGAATATAGAACAGATGAATATAGAACAGAGGAATATAGAAGAGGGGAATATAGAAGAGAGGAATATAGAAGAGGAGAATATAGAAGAGGGGAATATAGAACAGAGGAATATAGAACAGAGGAATATAGAAGAGGGGAATATAGAAGAGATGAATACAGAAGAGGGGAATATAGAAGAGGAGAATATAGAACAGAGGAATATAGAACAGACGAATATAGAAGATGGGAATATAGAAGAGGGGAATTTAGAAGAGAGGATTATAGAAGAGAGTAATATAGAACCAAGGAATATAGAACAGAGGAATACAGAAGAGGAGGAATATAGAAGAGGAATATAGAAGAGGGGAATATAGAACCAAGGAATATAGAACAGGGGAATGTAGAAGAGGAGAATATAGAAGAAAGGAATATAGAGGAGGGGAATATAGAGGAGGAGAATATAGAAGAGGGGAGTATTGAACAGAGGAATATAGAAGAGGGGAATATAGAGGAGGAGAATATAGAACAGAGGAATATAGAAGAGGGGAATATAGAAGAGAGGAATATAGAAGAGAGGAATATATAGAGGAGGGGAATATAGAAGAGGGGAATATATAACAGGAATATAGAAGAGGGGAATATAGAAGAGGAGAATATAGAAGAGGAAATGTAGAAGAGGAAATATAGAACAGAGGAATATAGAAGAGGAAAATATAGAACAGAGGAATATAGAAGAGGGGAATATAGAAGAGGAGAATATAGAACAGAGGAATATAGAAGAGGGGAATATAGAACAGAGGAATATAGAACAGAGGAATATAGAAGAGGGAAATATAGAAGAGAGGAATATAGAACAGAGGAATATAGAACAGGGGAATATAGAAGAGGGGAATATAGAAGAGGGGAATATAGAACAGAGGAATATAGAAGAGGGGAATATAGAACAGAGGAATATAGAAGAGGGGAATATAGAAGAGGAGAATATAGAACAGAGGAATATAGAAGAGGGGAATATAGAACAGAGGAATATAGAACAGAGGAATATAGAAGAGAAGAATATAGAAGATGGGAATATAGATGAGGGGAATATAGAAGAGAGGGAATAAAGAAGAGAGTAATATAGAACAGAGGAATATAGAACAGATGAATATAGAACAGAGGAATATAGAAGAGGGGAATATAGAAGAGAGGAATATAGAAGAGGAGAATATAGAAGAGGGGAATATAGAACAGAGGAATATAGAACAGAGGAATATAGAAGAGGGGAATATAGAAGAGAGGAATATAGAACAGAGGAATATAGAAGAGGGGAATATAGAAGAGATGAATACAGAAGAGGGGAATATAGAAGAGGAGAATATAGAACAGAGGAATATAGAACAGACGAATATAGAAGATGGGAATATAGAAGAGGGGAATTTAGAAGAGAGGATTATAGAAGAGAGTAATATAGAACCAAGGAATATAGAACAGAGGAATACAGAAGAGGAGGAATATAGAAGAGAGGAATATAGAAGAGGGGAATATAGAACCAAGGAATATAGAACAGAGGAATGTAGAAGAGGGGAATATAGAAGAAAGGAATATAGAGGAGGGGAATATAGAGGAGGAGAATATAGAAGAGGGGAGTATTGAACAGAGGAATATAGAAGAGGGGAATATAGAGGAGGAGAATATAGAACAGAGGAATATAGAAGAGGAATATAGAAGAGGAAAAATATAGAACAGAGGAATATAGAACAGAAGAATATAGAAGAGGGGAATATAGAAGATGGGCATATATAAGAGAGGAATATAGAAGAGAGAAATATAGAACAGCGGAATATAGAAGAGAGAAATATAGAACAGAGGAATATAGAGGAGGGGAATATAGAGGAGGGGAATATAGAACAGAGGAATATTGAGGAGGGGAATATAGAACAGAGGAATATAGAACAGAGGAATATAGAGGAGTGGAATATAGAACAGAGGAATATAGAGGAGGGGAATATAGAAGAGGGGAATATAGAACAGAGGAATATAGAAAAGGGGAATATAGAACTGAGGAATATAGAACAGAGGAATATAGAACAGAGGAATATAGAAGAGGGGCATATAGAACTGAGGAATATAGAACAGAGGAATATAGAAAAGGGAATATAGAACTGAGGAATATAGAACAGAGGAATATAGAACAGAGGAATATAGAGGAGGGGAATATAGAAGAGGGGAATATAGAACAGAGGAATATAGAAAAGGGGAATATAGAACTGAGGAATATAGAACAGAGGAATATAGAACAGAGGAATATAGAAGAGGGGAATATAGAAGAGGGGAATGTAGAACAGAGGAATATAGAACAGAGGAATATAGAAGAGGGGAATATAGAAAAGAGGAATATAGAACAGAGGAATATAGAACAGAGGAATATAGAAGAGGCGAATATAGAAGAGAGGAATATAGAACAGAGGAATATAGAACAGGGGAATATAGAAGAGGGGAATATAGAAGAGAGGAATATAGAAGAGGGGAATATAGAACAGAGGAATATAGAAGAGGAGGAATATAGAAGAGGAGAATATAGAAGAAAGGAATATAGAGGAGGGGAATATAGAAGAGGAGGAATATAGAAGAGGAGAATATAGAAGAAAGGAATATAGAGGAGGGGAATATAGAGGAGGGGAATATAGAAGAGGGGAATATAGAGGAGGGGAATATAGAACAGAGGAATATCGAGGAGGGGAATATAGAACAGAGGAATATAGAGGAGGGGAATATAGAACAGAGGAATATAGAAGAGGGGAATATAGAACAGAGGAATATAGAACAGAGGAATATAGAGGAGGGGAATATAGAACAGAGGAATATAGAACAGAGGAATATAGAACAGGGGAATATAGAACAGAGGAATATAGAACAGGGGAATATAGAACAGAGGAATATAGAACAGAGGAATATATAAGAAGGGAATATAGAAGAGGGAATTATAAAAGAGGGGAATATAGAAGAGGGGAATATAGAAGAGGGGAATATATAAGAGGGAATTATAGAAGAGGGGATATAGAAGAGGGGAATATATAAGGGAATTATAGAAGAGGGGAATATAGAAGAGGGAATTATAGAAGAGGGGAATATAGAAGAGGGGAATATAGAAGAGGGGAATATATAAGAGGGAATTATAGAAGAGGGGAATATAGAAGAGGGAATTATAGAAGAGGGGAATATAGAAGAGGGAATTATAGAAGAGGGGAGGAGGAGAGAAAGGAAGGGGGATAAAGAGGAAGATTGAAGACCGTCAAATAATTGTGAGGAAGGAGGTGGAAGGAGAGACACCACATGTAGAGAAGAGCAGGAAGAGAGGAAGAACTTGATAATGAGGAGAGGGGAGGGTACATATGAGGAAGAGGAGAGGGGATGGTACATAT